>NC_083335.1:22351679-22651679 GCF_963455315.2 Globicephala melas | reverse complement strand
CTCGCGGCCAAAAAACCAAAACATGAAACAGAAGCAATATTGTAACAAATTCAATAAAGACTTTAAAATTGGTCTACACCAAAAAATATCTTAAAAAAATAAAATGGGTAGTAGGGACAGGGAGAAGGGGAAGGAGCACGGAAATGCCAATTAGTTAACGTTCTGCTTCAGACAGAATGATAGAAAACTATTAAGAGCTTCGGCATCAGTGCAGCTGCACGCTTTCCAAATGGGCTCTGCATCAGTTAATTCTCTATTTCTAAATGTTACTGTTGTAGGTTGGGTCATGGTTCTACATTTAGTTAATCTGAGGTTAAAGATTTGCATGGCTGCATGTACTAATTCAGAGTAATCAAGTATTGATTTTGTCTTTTAGCAACAATGAAATAACAATAGTCGGCTTTTATTCGGTGCCCTGAGTCTTCTCAAATCCCAGAATAACCAGTGAATAGTTCATTTAAACAGTTGCATTGTGAGGCATAGTCGAAATATTATTCCTAAATTTTAAAACAAAAACTCAGTTTGTTCAATATCTTGTAATAACCTATAATGGAAAAGAATAAAAAAAAGAATATATATATATATCCGAATCACTTTGTTGTACACCTGAAACTAACACAATATTTTAAGTCAACTATACTTCAATTTAAAAAAAAAAAACTCAGTTTGCCATTTACTCAGTTTGTCAAAATTTTACGGAAGTTTTCTTCACAATGTGAAAATTCAAAATGAAGACTTCTCTCTGCCTCCATTAAATTCTATCAAACATCAAGCCTGAGAATATTTACTTAACAAAACACAAAATTAATACTTTTGGAAATGACTATATTTCCACCTTTAAATGAGGGAAGTAGCCCAACCCTTGGTAAGACTGGAGCAGTAGACACTTTCTCCTCGATTCCATTGCTCCCGATGCACAGCTCTCACCC
This sequence comes from Globicephala melas, assembly GCF_963455315.2. Lineage (NCBI taxonomy): Eukaryota > Metazoa > Chordata > Mammalia > Artiodactyla > Delphinidae > Globicephala > Globicephala melas. Next base: position 22,650,750 of record NC_083335.1, on the reverse strand, counting down.
AAAGCCCCTCATTTATGGTTTCTCAGAGTCCTATCTGCAACACCATCTCATGTTCCAAGGCAATCCACTATAATGAATTCACACTATGCACAAGGCTCTCTGCTAAATGCGTGCAGAAATTAATCAGAACAGTCTCGGTCCTCAAGTAGCTGATAATCCACAGACATCAGACAGATTTAAAACAAAACTCTATATAACACTAGGAAGCTTATGCTATTTAGCAAGGAAAATGTAAACAATTTTCAAAGGAAGGAGCACTCTATCCTTGGTGCTCCACTCTTTTACACTAAACTCCTATTATTGCCAATATACTGATGGTTCTAGATCTGTATATCCAGTCCAGATCTCTCCATGTGTATTTATAAATCTCTAGTGACCAGCTTCAATCCCCTGGAAGATCCTGAAGTTTATGAAACATCCAAATCCAAATTCATGAATACTTCCCACCACTCCTCTCCCTCCTAATGCAAATGGGTTTACCATGTCCCCCAAACCACATCTCCCCAGGTAGAAACCTTAGAATCATCCTGAATGCCTCACTCTACTTCATCCCTCTACATCAAGCCAATTACCAAGCCACATCAACACTATCTTTCTACCTCATAGGATGCCTCAGAGGACGCAACTCCCCCTGCTCTATATCCATGTTGCTAACGTCACTGCCTCATTCATTCATGTTCATGGACTCTGCGGTCATTCACACCTAGGTTTGAGTCTTAGCTCTGCCTTTTCCAGTTGGTAATCTTGGGCAACTACTTATTTTCTGCCTCAGTTTCCTCAACTATAAAATGGGGATAATAATATTCCTTATATCTCATATGGCTGATAGAAATCTTTGGAAAAGGCAATGTATATACAGCATTTAACACACAGCAGGTGTTCAATAAATTATAATTGCAATTATTACTGTAATATGATCCACAAACTGGCTCTAATCTACCTTCAGAGCCTCATTTCTCATTATTTTCCACTCCCTCCTCACCCCAATTCTATACTGAAACCTCATTAGACTCTGTGATTCCCTGGACACACAGAACCCTTTCACATCCTCAATCCTTCTGCATCTTCTGTTCCCTCTGTCTCAAATGTCCTCAGTGCTCTTGTTCACCTTGAAATTTTACATACCTCAAGTTCACACTCAAATGTTACTTTCTTAGTGAATGATTACCTACATCCATTTGCCACATCTCCCTCTGTGTTTCCATAGAAGACATACACAAGGATACACACACACACACACACACACACATGCACACACAGAAGGGTAGTACCACATCATATTACAATTTGTAAAATTTGTAAAAATTGTTTTCATGTGTGTCTCCTGTTTGTGATGAACTCTCAGGTCACTTTGGTCCTCATTTCTAAGGTAATATCTTACACACAGAGTTGGTGCTCAGTACCTGGTCTTTTAAAGTAACACTCCCTAGCTGAGATAACCTGGACGTACTTCATAAAAGGATATTTTACTGGGAGAGGGGAGCAGAGAGAAAAAGAGAAAATTTTTTTCAATCCTGCCCTCCCCTCTTTGAAATGCTATCAGCACTTCCATCATCACACCACCATCCACCCCTGCAATACCAAACCTCCCTATCCTTAAACAACAAGCGCTCTGACCTACTGAAGAAACCCTGGGGTCTACTAATTGAGCTTGAGTGAAATGTTCACGTAGAGTGGTAGGGAGGAAACAGCTGGGGTCAGATTGTGGAGGACCTTGAATTTTGAGCTAAGAAGTTTGAACTTTACCCAGTAGATAATACAACACCATTGGACACTGTGTGGCAGGGCACAACAGGATCCAAAAGCTGTTTTTAGGAGATTGCTATGGTTGTAGTATACAGGATAGTTTGGACTGGAGAAGGATGGGATGTATAGAAGTTTATTCAAGAATAAAGTCAATTCTTAGGGGAACAGAAGAGAAGGACTAACATTTGTGGGAAACGTCTATGTGGCAGTCATTATTGTAAAAGCACTTTATATACATTAACTCATTCAATCCTAGCAATAATAATATACCCATAAAGTACTATCATTAATTCTGAGTTAATAAAGCAATGCTTTAGAGCGGTTAAATAAATTGCAAAAGTAACAAGGTAGTAAATGGAAGAGCTGGGACTCAAATGCTAGTCTGCTTGATGTCAAAGTCTAGACTGGATATTCTTGATTTACTTATGTACCCTGGAGGCATTTGAGGACAGAAACTCAAAAAAATGAAAAGGCAACCTACGGAATGGGAGAAGGTATTTGCAAACCATCTATCTGATAAGGGGTTAGTATCCAAAATATATACAAAAACTCATACAGCTCAATAGCAAAAACAAAAACCTGACTGAAAAATGGGAAAAGGATCTGAGTATAGACACTTCTCCAGAGAAGATATACAAATGGTCAACAGTTACACGAAAAAGTGCTCAACATCACTAATCACCAGGGAAATCTAAATCTAAATCTCAATAAGATATCACCTCACACCTCTTAGGATGGCTATTATCAAAAAAAACAAGGGATAAGTACTGGCAAGGATGTGGAGAAAATGGAACAGAACCCTTGTACTCTGCTGATAGGAATGTAAATTGGTACGACCATTTTTGAAGATAGTGTGAAGGTTCCTCAAAATATTAAAAATAGAACTACTCTGTGATCCAACAATCCCACTTCTGGATATAAATCCAAAGAAAAGAAATCAGGATCTCAAAGAGATACCTGCACTCCTATGTTCACTGCAGCATTGTTCATGCTATTCAAAAATCTGGAAACAACGTAAGTGTTGATGGATGAATGGATAAAGAAAATGTGGTATATAAAACATATATATACAGTGGAATATTATTCTGCTTTTAAAAAGAAGAAAATTCTGCCATTTGCAACAACACGGATGAACCTGGAGGACTTTTGGCTAAGTGAAACAAGCCAGACACAGAAAGACAAATACTGCATAATTGCACTTACGTGGAATCTGAATAGTTGAACTCATAGAAGCAAAGAGTAGAATGGTGGTTGTCAGGGGCTAGGGGGAGGAGGAAATGGGTGATGTTGGTCAAAAGGTACAAAGTTTCAGTTATGGAAAATGAAAAAGGTCTCAAGATCTAACGTGCAGCAAGGTGAATATAGTTAACAATACTGTAATGAATACTTGAAATTTGCCTAGAGGGAAGCTCTTAAGTATTCTCACAGAAAGGAAGGAAGGAAGGGAAGGGAGGAGGGAGAAAGGAAGGAGGGAAGGGAAAACGGTAACTTTGTGAGGTGATAGGTATGTTAAATAGCTTGACTGTGCTGACTATTTCACAATGTAGACATGTATCAAAACATCAAGGTGTACACCTTAAACATACACAATTTTTTATTTGTCAATTATACCTCAGTAAAGATGGAAAAACAAACCCCCAAAACCCCTCATTCTAAGTGAAAGAAGTCATATACAGAAGAGTAAATACTATATGATTACACTAATGTGAAATTCTAGAAAAGGCAAATTTAATCTATGGTGACAGAAGGCAGATCAGTGATTCTCTGAGACTGGGGATAGCGCAGAATTGACCAGGAGGGGGCAAAAAAAAAAAAAAAAGAAAGAAAGAAATCTATCCTAAGTCTTGAGCAGTGGTGGTGATTTTATGGGTATATATATTTATCAAAACTCATTAATGTATGTACTTAAGATGAGTGCATTTTATTGTATGGTAATTATACCTAAATAAAGTTGATTTAAAAAGGAACAAAAAATGTTCTCTAATTCCCTCAAAATTTTTTGCACAAATTTTCCAATTTAAATTTAGTAGTTAATTAGAAGGAACACCAGGAGAGTTACTTTTACGTGAAAAAGGATTATATGAAAATATCATAATGCTTATTTAGAAATATTGGGGTTTTCTAAATGCACACTTCTCTGGGATCTCAGAATCAACAATTTTTGTCATTTAGTGCTTTTTCTCTTCATGGTAATGGATCTAACACCTTCTATTCACATTTTCTCCTGCACTACCCAAAGCAGAACATAAAGAGCATCTGACCCAAGACAGATTTTCTCATCTAAGTGTCCAAAGTACTTGTTAGGGGTGCTTTGACTTTAAGGTAAGAAATGCAGAATGCTTTCCAAGTTTGTTAATTAATAGCATCCCTAGACAAATACCGTCTTACTGCTGTGCCTGATTACTAAATCTCTCTGCTTCAAGGCAACAGATGGCTTAAGTTCTCCCAGAATTAAAAAGGAAATAATCTAGAATTCCTTGTGATTCAAGGGACTAAATTTAATCAGGTTATCCTATTTTACAAGCTATAAATATCCTAGAAAAAAATGAAGATGATCAAAACGGAAATGAATGGTTGCTATCTTCTAATTGTGTGAGTAGTGAGTAATAATCTTTATAGCACCAGTTGATGACATACTGTTACCATAAAATCAGCATGTACTAAACCCAACCAAAGCCTCCAACAGTCTTTCTTCATGAACTTCTTCTTATGATAGCACTCTTCCACTCTGGACTTAGAAGATAATATAGATTGCAGGGTTCCTTGAGCAGTCTTCAATACCTCTGATTCAAAAGTACGAGTAACAAAACCCTTTCCTAGAAATTTCCTCTTAAGGTTCACTTGGATCAGAGATCTTTTCTGGATTAATCTGGATAATAACAATTCTATGCACTAACAATATTTAAATATCTGTCTGAGCAACGTTTAAAAAATTGTTCTTCTTTACAGTGTCATATGGTCCCCTCTAGGCTGAAAGTTGTCTAAAGGCAAGAACCAAAATGCCTGCATCCATTATATTATAAAAACACACTGCTCATAGATCCTCAACAAATGCATAATTATTGACACTATTTTAACATCTGCCTGTTGTACGGGATATGCCACGGCCAACGTAGCCTTATAAAGTATATCACCAGCTTGTTCCATATTGGTATTTTCTTTTCTTTCTTTTTATTGGAGTATAGTTGATTTACAATGTTGTGTTAACTTCAGGTGCACATCAAAGTGATTCAGTTATACATATACATGTATTGGTATTTTCTATTATCATTCTACTCACTCAAATCTTTGTCTGTTACTATATAACTATAGTCATGCAGGTTGCTTGCAAAAATAGGGCCTGTTTTTTTAACACAAATATCTCTCCAAATCTCTCTCATCTGTATTTCTTGCAGATGTTCTGGCCTTTCCACTGCATTTTCCAAGGCATTCACTTTGAATAGAGATTAATTTTTACTTTGAAAGCACATTTTAATATTCTTTATTATTTAGCAATATCTTACAGTTCTTTAGCTATACAATTTTATAATTTTTACTTGTTTTATGACACAGAAGCAGGGAATCAAAATTTTTAAAAAATCAAGGAAAATGATGCCCAGCCTTTTATACCAACTGCATACATCATTCTCCACTCCATCCCCACCTACCAACCCCGACCTGTAGCACAACTATCAACCACTTGCTACTTTGGTAGAGAGAGGAGACAAGAATATTGAAAAGAAAAGAAGTGGGTACCTTATAGTTTAATAATGTGACAAGGTTTAACCAACAAAATTAACCAACAAAATTATTAAATATTCAGATTATTTGAAAGCAAGCAATATGTGAAGCAGTCATCCTCAGCCTGTCTTTGAGCCTCACCCCAGCCCTGATCTACATGCCGGAAGAGTATTAAATGACAAGAAGCTCACAAATAGAGTAAAAGATGAGGTTGGCCTTCGGCACCATCTGGCATCCACATGACATAAAACTAGGAGCCACGTGCTTATCACACATGCTCTTCTCACAACGGAGTATCAGTCATAATTCATTTTGTTTGCTGAATGGTCACCATTTCAAATTGGATGATCTCTTAAAGTTACAATGGTCATACTTAATCTCTAGTGATATACAGATTTAGCCTTGTAATCATGGAATTTGTCCTGTTTTCCAGTAGAATATGTTTTTTAAATGGCTATTTGTTTTTTGGTAGGTTTCTTGATTTCACTAACCCCATAAGACACTGGGGATGATGGATGAGAATAATTCTTCTAACAATTTCCACAGTGGTATACATACATTATATGGTAGCACTCTTATAATCATGGTTTTGGAAGACAAAACCACCCCTCTCCCTTGGAGGTTAACTCAATTGTATGCATTTTTAAAATAGTTCTCTTTTTTATGACTATAAAAGCAATATATTTTAATGAAAAAAAATCAAACAATTTAAATACGAGTAAAGCAGGAAGAGAAAGAGCCATGCAGTCTGAGTGGTAGAGATAGAACTAGGTTCAGTAATGTTTGATATGATATACAATCCTTGGAAGGAAAAAAAAAACAGTGATTTTATATTTGAAAGTATTATTTAGATGTGGTTATGTCAATATGCTCCATCAAAAAAGTCATGTCAAAGAGCCGTATCAAAACGCCCTGCTTTGAGAGGGAAACTAGTGAAACACAAGAGGGAAAGTATAGGGTAAGATGTGGTAAAGGAGGCATGCTCTTAAGAGGTCTATGTCATTTTTATCAATGTTGGGGAAGCTATCAAAGGGATCTGATAAGCAGCTGCAGTGTAATTGAGGGTTCATTCATTTTAAAGATCAATTTCTGCATCAGATTTTAAGACATTCCTAAATCATATTTCAAAAATGTTAAATTTTATGCACAAACATTAATTGATTCCATAATAATTTGATAGCTACTCATTGCTAGGCACTGTTCATTACCCTCTTGTACACTATATTGTGTAGTTATCATAGCAGCCCAGAGTCGTAGTTATTACCCCATTTCATAGATAAGAAAGGAAAGCTATGGCCTCAGAGAGGTTACAGAACTACAAGGTCGTATGGACTTCAAGGGTTATCATAGGTACTTAGCACTGATTCATCTGGTAAAGAAATAGGAACTTACTTTGCTGCACTTTCTGGCATAGTTACTATTTCTAATAAATACATTTCTAAGTTTAGGCTATTCTTTCTATAAGTCTGCAAAAAAAGTGTCATTTAAATTGAAAGTGAAAAAAATAAAAACATTCATAAATGATTAGTAGCAAAATAACAGGAATGCAATTACATTGTAAGATTTCTACACATGTAGAATGATACAATTGCTTTCCATAGTAATTGGCCTCTTTCTCCAGCAGAAATATGTCAATATTAAATTGCAGTGAAATAATTGTATTACACCCTAAAGCCAAAAGTATATTACACAATTAAACATATTTAATTTAAGTCCTCTTTTTAAAGAGTAATTTGCATCAGAATATCTTTAACAATCCTCACACCTAGCAACAGATAGTTCAAATCTGAAGCAATATCATTTTTCAGTTTTGGTAGTTGGCTTATTTTATGTATGAGGTTATAGAAGATAGAAATTCCAGCTTTAAAACCCATAATTTTATCAATGTGTGAGTGCAAATAACTTTATTTTTTCCATTAGTTGTGTAGATTGTTCCTATATGAAAATCATTACTATAATTTATAAAATAGCATGAATATAATAAACTCGATTCTGTACATTCTGATATGATTCATGCATTTAATTTATTCCAGCAGCTTAAAGAAAGCAATTTAACAAACTAAACACATACTTTACCTTGATGAATGGTATCATACAGATTTACTCCAATGTATTACAATATAGCCACTATTATCCAACATATTCTCCACGTTTATTTAAAAGCTATGTAATGTGGTAGTTAGAACCAGGCAGATGTACATTTGAATATTGGCTCTGCCACTGAGTAGCTGGTGTGTCACTGGAGAAGCTCCTTAACATCTCTGAGGTTGGGTTTCTTCCTCTATAAAAAGAGTGATAAAAATAACTACCGCACAATGTTGTTGTGAAGTTGCTGTTAAATAAGTTTACATACATGACAGTGTTTGGCCCAGAGCAGGCACTCAGTGCACGTAAGTATATTTCCTTTCTCAAAATATTACATGACTAATTTGGAATGGGGTGCTTCCAAGTATTCAGTTAAAAAGGCTTATCTCTGTGTTTTAATTTAACTACCCTATATAAGCAACCAATTCTCAGCATTGTTTAAAATCAGTTAGTATAAAAAATACACTCTAGCTATTCTTTGTCAATTGTCACAAGATCTGAGAACTTAGTGACATGCGTTTTGGATTGGACTAAAAAAACCCAGGGTTTTCTTCAAAATGACTATGAGTATGCATTCAGGTAACAATAAAAATGAATGCTGGGTCATTAGGTTCATCTTCTGGCTTTTCCATTGTTTAAAAAGATAGATTAAATAATTATTACACAAATCATTTGGGTGCTGTGATGAGAGAATGAGATTAGGAAGGAGCTTTATTACCAGCCTATAAATGTGTCATAAAAGTACAAAGTCATTTTATTGCCTTTTCTATTTCAAGCAGCTGTCATTTTAGTCATATGTGTTTTCTGCCATCCATGATACATAAGTATGTATTTTCAATATTTCTGACCAGTTAACAAGACAGGTAAGTAAAAGGCAGAATTTCCTAAGTCCAAACTCGAAGTTTTTAAGAGGCGAATGCAATTTTTTAAAGCTAAAGCAATTTTTAAAGCATTTTAAGGGAAAAAGTCACTTGCTTCATGTTTATGTATCTTTGTCTAACCTAGTGAATTGTAGACATCTTAAAGTGGAAATAACCTCTAAGCCTCTTTTGACAGTTGGTGAATATTCCTGTCTGTGGTCTACATATCAACCAGTGTCCTGGCATAAAAGTGTTACTTATTTTAAAGAACTAGGTCAAAATAGTCCTTAATTTTTATTTCAAAAGGACACTTCAACCCCCCACCAAGAGTAAATAACAGTGTTAATGATGGCCTATACAATTAGAAAAACATTTCTGAATCATTTGATCATTTCACTGAAAAGGATGGTCAAGATATCATTAAAAAAAGTAAATGTCAAACTGATTAGTTAAAGTGCAATGAATGGCTGTTGACTTGCATTGACTCATATCTAGATAATTCTGAGTGAGAGCGACACATAATCTACCTTAAATAAATGTGTTCCTTTGATCCTGCCAAGAAATCAACAAATGACCTCATCGGGTTTGGCTAATAATAGACTAGTGAAGAAATAACTTTAAACAAGTATCCAATGCAACCCCAGATAAGTTTACACCAAACTCAAACAACATGATTTTTTTAATTTACTATTTAGAAGTTATTCTTAAAATTCTCTTTGGAAGTCCAGTCCTATGATTAACTAAACTTTCAGTGGAGAATTCCTATAAAAATAACCTCTCTCTTGCTACATCTGAGCCAGTGCTCACCTATTTGTCCTATGTTCAAATTTCAAGAAAACAAGGGCACTTACAGAGCCAAAATGGCAGTTTGAGGTTTACCTTTTCCAAGGCTTTAGATGCCAGAGTGCTTTAACATTGCCCAGCTGTTCCAGTTACTTCCACATGTCTTAAATTTCCCCTTCACTGCGACCTTAATGTGCCTGTCTAATGTACAGCTGCACTCTCTTGAGTAGGCAGGTTCCTCTCACAGCATAGTTAGTAACTTAGTGGTACAGAATCAGTACATCATAAGAATCGTTTGATTCACTTTGGAGGAAGGCAGGTAAACTTGACATCTGTAGTCATGATTCTTTCCAACCAACAGGAAGCTTTAAAGCCTATCAAAGGATGCTATTCAAATACTATGGCTACAAATAAATAAATCCCATCACGAGCCTATGAGCCTATATGCCAGTCCCAAAGCATTGCTTTTTTTTCCCCATCTTAAACTCAAAAATATATTTTAAAAATAGTTCAAACTGGCTGTTTCTAAACTTTTACTTTAATGTACACTAAGCCTTCAGAAATAATTATTCATAGCAAGCCAATTTATGTGTAATGTGAGTCTAGGAGATTATCACACTTATCTTACCATTTATTTGAAAATACTTTATTCCAGGAAGACTCCTTCTGTGTCACATTTAATTGCCTTTGAAGCTCCTGCCATTTGAATCTGTCTTCTGGAACATGCATTTCATCATTATTTTTTAGCCTTGTTACATCAATCACCACAACTGCTATAGAAGATTTCTGGGCTGTGAAGTGATAATTTGTTCCAGTGGTATTAATGAGGCAAGCAGTGGTCTTGAGGGAGGTGACAGCCCATTGCTTTACAGACAGCACCAGATTAAGGTGCTGGACAACATACGAGGATTTCAACATATACTCTAGAGCCTTTGGAGCGTTTTATAACTTTCCTTATCAAACTTAACATAGAAGAGGTACCTCCGACACCTTATCTACAATGAGCTAGGCATATCTAATCACCAAGGGGGGAGCGTTAATAGTGTTGCTCAACTTACTTTGAGTTACAGACACATAAGAGAAACTTTGTACTGCTCCCAACTTGAAGGCTCCCTAATGCCTTATAGGCTCTGAATTGGTCTATTTCCATTACCATGGTTGTAATGGCATGTCCCTAGCCACAGAGGAGTCTAATTCCCTGAAGTGCAGCCCATGAAAACTTGTATTTCTGGGAATTAAGTCCCAGAACTAGGAATGCCGATTTGTTGTTGTTATAATACCATGCCCATGAATACTGCCTCTAGGAAGCAGTACATCTGGAAACAACAGATGGTACATGTGGAAATGGGTTGGATGGAGTATTTTAATATCCACACATCTCTAATTCAGTTCTACAAGTCTGGTTTCAATGTTTTCTCAGATTATAAAGTGTTTCAGAATTGGTAAGACAGGTCTGATCCATATTATTGCTACTATCAACAGCACCAGATGAAAGCCTAATGTTGTAATGTCATTGTCTATGAACCCTCATTTGACCACATATATATGCACAGGCAACAATCTGGACTTAGCTTTTAATAATGGAACAGGACAGTCCAGTGCACTTCCCTATCTCTTTACCAACAACCACAGAACACAAATTTATTTTAAGATGAAAGTATCCCAGTGTGCTACTCTCCTTAATATAGGAAGGAAACATTTAAGCTCTTTCACACTGTCTAAACACTTTATCTCCCTCCACCTTCAAAAGCTACCAGAACTATTATAGTATTGGAGAGATTTCACTTAATATGGTAGGAGAACAGCTTTACTAGAGCAATACTTCCTTCTTGTGCTTCAAGAAGGCTGAATTAAATTGTCTTTGAGATATGTTGGCATTTTTAAGAAACATACCATCTGAATGGTAGAAAAATAACTTTTAGGAGCTTAGAATTTCATATTCTATAGTTTCTTAGTGCAACTTAGCTAGAATTAGGATAGTATGGAACTATCCATCAAAAGAAAATGAACTCTCTTCATAGACTGGAAGAATATTGTTAAAATGATCATACTACCCAAGGCAATCTACAGGTTCAATGCAATCCCGATCAAAATACCAATGGCGTTTTTTCACAGAAATAGAACTAATGATTCTAAAATTTGTATGAAAACACAAAAAACCCTGAATTGCCAAAGCAATCCTGAGAAAGAAGAACAGAGCTGGAGATATCATGCTTCCTGACTTCAGACTAGATTACAAAGCTACAGTAGTTAAAATAGTATAGTACTGGCACAAAAACAAACACATAGATCAGTGGAACAGAATAGACAGCCCAGAAATAAACCCACTCACTTATGGTGAATTAATCTACAGCAAAGGAAGCAAGCATATACAATGGGGCAAAGGCACTCTCTTCAATAACTGGTGCTAGGAAAACTGTACAGCTACATGTAAGAGAATGAATTAGAACATTTTCTCACACCACATACAAAAATAAAGTCAAAATGGATTATAGACCTAAACGTAAGATCGGAAACCATAAAACTTCTAGAAGAGAACATAGGCAGAACACTCTTTGACATGAATTGTAGCAATATATTTTTGGATCTGTCTCTTCAGGGAAAAGAAATAAAAGCAAAAATAAATGAGACCTAATTAAACTTGAAACCTTTGGCACTGCAAAGGAAACCATTAACAAAACAAACAGACAACCTATTGAATGGGAGAAAATATTTGCAAATAATGTGACTGATTGGGGTTAAAATCCAAAATTTACTAACAGCCCATACAACTCAATATCAAAAAAACAAACAATGCAATTAAAAAGTGGGCAGAAGATCTGAATAGACATTTTTCCATAGAAGACATACAGATGACCAACAGGCACATGAAAAGATGCTCAGCATCACTAATCATCAGGGAAACACAAATCATAACCACAATTAGATATCACCTCACACCTGTCAGAATGGCTATCATCAAAAAGACCACAAATAACAAATGCTGGCAAAGATGTGGATAAGAGGGAACCCTTGTGCACTGTTGGTGGGGATGTAAATTGGTGCAGCCACTATGGAAAACGTATGGAAGTTCCTCAAAAAACTAAAAATAGAACTACCATATGATCCAAAAATTCCACTCTTTTGTATATATCTGGGAAAAACGAAAACACTAATTCAAAAAGATACATGCACCCAAATGTTCACAGCAGTATTATTTACAATAGCCAATAAATGGAAGCAACCCATGTGTCCATCAACAGATGAATGGATAAAGGAGATGTATCAATAGTATATATATATACAATGGAATACTACTCCTTCATAAAAAAGAATGAAATTTTGCCATTTGCAACAACATGGATGGACCTGAAGGGTATTATACTAAGTGAAATAATTAGGACAGAGAAAGACAAATATGATATGTTTTCACTTATATGTGAAATCTAAAAAATAAAACAAATGAATGAATGTAGCAAAACAGAAATAGACTCATAAATATAGAGAAAAAATTAGTTGTTACCAGTGGGGAGAGGGAAGTGGAGAGGGAAAAGATAGGTGTAGGGGATTAACAGGTACAAACTAATATGTATAAAGTAAATAAGCTACAATGATATATTGTACAGCACAGGGAATATAGCTAATATTTTATATAATAACTTTAAATGAGTATAATCCATAAAAATTTGAATCTCTATGTTGTACACCTGAAACTAGTATAATACTGTAAATCACCTATACTTCAATAAAAAAATTTTTTTTAACTCTCAACTACAATATAAGAATGGAAAAAATAGATGTTTGTTGAATATTGCAAATCAACCAATGCACCATTTAATGTGGTACAATGGAAAGGAAGCCCAATCCAAGTGGCTGTAAGTCACCCCAGATACAAAAAACAAGTGGCAGCCTATTGTCATTTATATTCAGTACTGTATTCACTTAGATAAAAGGGATGGGGGAGTCTCTTATCCCCGCCCTGTCTTGGATCACTTCAGGAACCTCTTAGCTCAGTGGGAAGCAGTACCCTAGTTCTTGACCTTTCAACTTCTGGTCAACACAGACAAATGGATTCAGATTCCAAGATGAGTTTGCATGGTCTCTTTGGACAATACAACCTCTTTTGTTGAAGAGGTAGTTATGGGTGGACAGACAAAAGACTTCATATACTTTGATATCACCATCATACCCTAAACACATTCAAAGTAACTCTATTAATTTATGCCAATGAGGAAAAGACCCTAATGGTGAATAAGCTTCTATTAACAAGTACACATAAGATTGAATATAATGAACAGCATCCAACACTTCCACCAAAAGCTTGTTATTCTCGTTTGTTCTCCCTCTCTCCTTCCTTTATTTCTTCTTTCCTGTTTTGTTTCCTTCCTTCCTTCCTTCCTTCAGCAACAAAACAAATTAAAACTAAACAAACTGATCTATTATCCAAACATAGCAACTTGCTAAAACATCTTTGAGGGATGGTTGAAACATTTCAAATATTCCCTATAGTAATGAAATAATACTTTTATCCCTAGTTCAGAAAGAACAGCATAGCGTTTAAAAGCAAACCTCTGAAGTTAGACTGAGTTCAACACCAAATTACTAGTTGTGTTACTTTCAGCAAGTTACTCATCCTTTCTTCATTGGTAAAATAAGCACAACGATGGTACCTACCTCAGTGGGTTACTGTGAAGATAAATGAGTATGCTAGAGATGGCTAAAGCTCACCAAGATCTGTATTTCTTTGTTGTCCTCTTCCTCAACACACAGGTAGACTGCATCTCTCAGCTGTTAGGTATAACCATGTGATTAAGTTCTTGCTAATGAAAAGTGGTAAAGTATCATTTTCAGGCACAGACCATAAAAACCTCCCTTTTGCAATCCTCACTCTTTTTTAATCATCCACTGGCTAGACTCCTAGGACTTAGAGGAAACCAGAGCCATGTGATGGAAAGAGTTTGTGTTTTAAATAATTACATGGAAAAGAGCTCCTCTCACTGACCCTCATGGATTGTGATGTGAATGCCAAATAAATATTTATTGTGGGGAGTTACCAAAATATTTGACTACTACAATGAGATAATTCATTTAAAGTGCCTATTACAGTACCTGGCACATCTAAAAAAGTGCTTGATAAAAGTTACTCTAAACATTACTGTGGTGATGCTCTTGCAGTTTGTTATGGATTCAATGTTTGTGCCCTGCCTCAGATTCTTTTTTTTTTTTTTTTTTGCGGTACGCGGGCCTCTCACTGTTGTGGCCTCTCCCGTTGCGGAGCACAGGCTCCGGACGCGCAGGCTCAGTGGCCATGGCTCACAGGCCCAGCCGCTCCGCGGCATGTGGGATCCTCCCGGACCGGGGCACGAAACCATGTCCCCTACATCGGCAGGCGGACTCTCAACCACTGTGCCACCAGGGAAGCCCCCCCTCTCAAATTCTTATGTTGAAGCCCTAACCCCCAGTGTGGCTATATTTGGAGATAGGGCCTCCAAGGAAATAATTAAGGTTAAATAAGATCATAAGGGCAGGTCCTGATCCAATAGGACTGATGTCCTTATAAAAAGAGACACCAGAAAATGCTACACAACTGCTCAAAACAGAAATAAAAACTGAAATTAACTAGTAAAATGCTAGTAAATTGTAGTGTTATCACTCCATTTTGGTTAACTTACTACTGAAATTTCTTCAAAATGGCATTATGTAAAGGAACAGTAACCTTGTTTTATTATTATTAAATCCTAGACTGCTGTGCTTAACAAAAAGGATTTCTTTCCTCATAGGCTCTGTTTCAATATTTCATGGGCTCACATCTTCATGTATTCTCCTTTCTCTAAAATGACAGCTTTATTGATGCATTGGTCTAAACATGCATTTATAGAAATCCCTTACATTTATATTAAGGATCTCCTGCCACCTAGTGAATAAAGAGAACACTACTTTGATTACGGTATCAACTGCCCCACAGGTCAAAAGTCCCAAGTCTCAGAATGTGGGAAATTTCTACTCAGAACTTAAAAGTCCCACTTAACCAAAAATGGTTAACTCTTCATCAGCTATTGTCCAATAATTTTGTATGTTGAACTTCAATACTCATGAAAGTAACTCAAGCTTGGAACCAGGAATTTCTCAGGTGGAAGGCATCTGGCTGAATACCCTTGGAAAATGGTGTAAAGACTAAGAATGAATTAGTAGAAATGGTGATCAATTACTAGAGGAACAAGTGAAAAGGATCCTATTTATTCTCACTTTTATATTAAAATGAAGGTCAAACCAGCAATGGCAGGAATCAGGCTAATTTAGCTCCATCTGCACACAGCTGGTTACTTTGTTGAATGCTGTAAGAAGAAACATGGACATTCAGGCAAATGATTTGAAATTGAGTTAAAGTGGCCCAACCTAATAGTTTCACATAGCTTTTGCACAATTTCAATAATATTTGGCACACAGAAAATCCATGGCTTTGAAAGTTCAATAGATTTAATTGATCAATTTAATACTTAATGATTATTCCTTATATCTCACAGGTAATGGAACTGATTTAATTCAGTCATTAAGACAGATAAACATGTTTGGTTGACCATTATTTTCCATTGCATGTGCATGGCCTTACAACTAGTTTTGAACCCTCTTTGAGTTACAGGCCAGAATATTAGATGAATTTTACGTAGTGGGTTTCTCAAACAGAGCTTAATGAAAGCCGATCGATCAATCTCATTGATTGATCACATGTTGTTGTTTTTTTTTCTCTACAATCTAATGACCTTAGGGGTTTAGAAAGGAAGGGTTGTTTTAGTGTAGGACACACTGAGTGTGGCACCTGAGACAATTGCTAGCCAGTGGCTTTCTAGTGACCATGCCTCTTAGTATAAAGTTCCATTTATCTTTGTTTTTAAATTTTGCCCTTATTTTTTTCTCACTGCCTTATCTTTTCATCTTCTGCTTGTACACACTGACTTACCGTGTCTCTCCTTACCAACATTCTTACCACTTGGAAGCACTATACTGTTGTGGAAATAGCAAGAGCTTTAGTGCCTGACATGTTTGGGTGGTAAAAGGGTGGTGATGATGACGATGACGATGACAACGATGATGACTACAAATAGATACCCTTTCTGAGCAGTTACTAACAGTATGGGACAGTGCTAAGTGACTTATACACGTATGTCATTAAATATCCACAAAATGCCTTTGTTTATAGGTGCTATTAAAATGTCTATTTCAGAGATGGTGAAAACAAGGTACAGAGAAAGTTTAATGATCTGTCCCAAGGTCATACTGCTAGAAATTAGGGGCAGCTAGAATTCAAACTCAGCTTCCTCTGCCTCCAGGGCCCTAATTCGTAACCACAATGTTTAACCGAGTTACTTAACATCTCTGAGCTTCAGTTTACTCAACTGTAAACTGAGCATCCAGTTTACTCAAACAAGGATGATAATATATACCAACTCATAATGTTATTATGAAGATCAAATGCACAAATGGTGGGTGGTTTTCTCTCCCGTTTCTCCCTCTCCATTTCTTAGGAACCCAGGAGAAGCTTCAATTCTTCAGGTATCACTGAGAACTTATTTTTGTCAGACTCAAATGGAGCCCTAACTTTCCTGGACTTATTGCCCCAGAATTCTTTAGGGCAGTCTCCCCTATCATCTTTCCTGCCCTCAGGGTTCCAAGTGATACTCTCTGGTTCATTGCTTCAACATCATGGCATAATGCCATCAAAAGTAATTAGCAGCTTGTTAAGCATCCCCTTAAAGACCTTGCCTCCTTCCCCTCTCACTCACCCAAGGGCTTATGTTTGCCTTTATTCCAGAAAGGGCACTAGTATCTGTTCATCAAATCACAGTTGACACTATGAAGAAATAATATACATCACTGTCTAAGTTGAAACCAGTATAGTAGCCAACGTGCATCAAACTAAATGACTAGAAGTACGAGTTGAATATTTTAAAATAAAAATTGAAAAAAACTTTTTAAACAGGGACTAATTTGGTACTTACCACTGTACTTAACAGATTCACTGATCACCTGGAATTTACCACAATCTAAGAACCCTTTCTGGGAAATCTACTGTCCTTAGGGACTAAGAGATGGGAAAAAAAGTTCTATTCAGATACCAATTGGTTTCCTCTGTTCTAAATGTTAAAAGCTGCTTTGATAGGAGTCAGCCTATATTCTGTATTTCATTGCCAAGAAAGAAGGAATTGTAAGAAAAGGTCCGATTCACTGCAGCCCTCAGACACTAGATATCATTTGACCTTCAAATGAATGTTTATTCATATTAATATGGCGTCAAAGGTAAAATTACAAGAGCTCACTCCAGGATCCCAGTCTGTGTTGCAATACCCAGGATCAGTAGCAGCCTGCCTCACCTGAGGAAGTAGCCCAAACCAGTATTCCTAAACCAAATATATCAGAAAAGTTGTTTAAAATCAGGGCAAGGGGAGGAATATAGATTCCCACCATGGCTGTGTTATTAAGTAGACATGCCTATCTGTTTTGAATCTGGGTCAAAACTCTTATCACCTGTTTCTTCTTATCTGGCATGAATGTACTTGGACTCCATTCCTGCC
Organism: Globicephala melas; assembly: GCF_963455315.2. NCBI lineage: Eukaryota > Metazoa > Chordata > Mammalia > Artiodactyla > Delphinidae > Globicephala > Globicephala melas. The sequence goes on along the minus strand of NC_083335.1, from coordinate 22,633,007 downwards.
TGTACCCTCTAGCTGTGCTTGATCCTCTGGATGCAGTTCTTTCTCCCATCTACACAAACTAACCAGGCTTCCATTTGTGTCCCTATCATGGCTGGACTTCTTATATGGCCTCCCAGCTCCCCTGACATTCCCAATTGTGACACAGGTCCTCTGGTTTGAACTGACAGCCTGACCCCAAGTTTGCTCACCAAGATCACGCATCACCTCGTCCTTCTGCACAGTGATCCACCAAACCTGGCACGTACTCTTTTTTTTTTTCTTTTTTTTTTTTGCTGTGTGGGGGCCTCTCACTGTTGTGGCCTCTCCCGTTGCGGAGCACAGGCTCCGGAAGCTCAGGCTCAGTGGCCATGGCTCACAAGCCCAGCCGCTCCGCGGCACGTGGGATCTTCCCGGATCGGGGCATGAACCCGCGTCCCCTGCATCGGCAGGCGGACTCTCAAGCACTGCGCCACCAGGGAAGCCCCTGGCACGTACTCTTAAACTTGAACACTCAGAGGGCAGAAAATGTGTCTCTGTAATTCTCTTGGCATAGCACACACGCACTTAAGTGCTTTTTGATTATGATAACTGAATGTGCTCAGAAGTTCTCATAATGGAAACAAATTAAGTCCCTTCACAATGAAATTTATGAAGGCTTAGCAGATTAATACTACCTCAGAGTGGTGGAAGAAAATGCCTTTTCACCACCAGTAGAAATGAATCACCCTCAACTAACAGGGCAATGTCTTTATGAACAGGTAGAAAAGGAAAGTTGATGGGGGAGGAGAAGCAGAAAAGGCCCTGAATAGCAAAAGGCACACAGAGACCTGCAGAAACCAAACAAGAATCTTACTAACACCTACTGCCTTCAACATCCTTTATCTAGATTCACTTCAGTTAGTACAATTTCTTTAGAAAAATCAGGAGAAACAGTGGTGTTGGGTGGGTATTCTATGAACATGATTGCAAAGTGTTTTTTTATCACTGAAAGTTGCTGGGTTTCCTCCTTATTAATACAACTTTTTCAAAAGCCTGAATTATATAACATTCAGAGTAAAAAGAAGATCATTCTACATGTGTGATCTGTGTTTTAGCTCCCTGGGGATCTGACTGTTTCTAACACAGGCCTATAAAGCAAATTCTGCATTGTTGGCTCTCAAATGTTTTGCAGCAATGATTGAAAGAAATTGGATAGGAAGTTTAAAAATTAAAGTTCTCGTTACAATGGTAATTGGTTATATGCAGGATTTTGGATTCACTGGATGACTACTAAATGATGTCTATCAAACCCTGGGGCTAATTATCTTTTTCCCCCCCTCTGAATATATATCACTTTTATCAACACCAAAATTTAGGCAAAGCATGTGTTTCTGTAAACTGAGCATTGCATTAATAAGAGTTCTACAAGTGAAGCTATACACCAGAAATCCAAGGAAACTCTAGAATGAAGTTATTAACATTGCAATAGATGTTAATCACCTTCTACCTTCTACTTTTCAAGGAGATTCCAAAGATCACTGATAGGCTTTTACTGGAAAGAAGGAGGTGGAGTAGCACATGTCCCTGATCTTCGGGAGAGTTCAACTCTACGGAATTCCTATATTTTTTCCCATAAAAGTGATGCATAAAATGTATAAGCGCAATTTAGTTGTTACGCCTCCATAAATCTTAGCCTATATATCAGACTAAAAATCTGAAAAAAAAATTCTTTGTTAGACCATGTGTCCCAATCTTTGTTTTGGAATATATAAGAATCACAGGGCCAGGTAAACAGGCATGAATTCTGCTCTTACAACATTTTAAAGGTTTATAATGCTAGAACACATATGATTTGATTTGATTGGGGTTAGTTTATATTTTTGTGGCTATTCTTTGGACCTTAAGGATGGGAAGACAGGCTCCTAAAAAATCTAAGTTTGAGAAACAAGATTCTTTTGCAATGACAGCCTCCATTGAGCTGGTGAACCTAAACTCTGGGTGATAAGAAACATTTTCTGGCCCTGTTGGAACAAGAAAGCCTTCTGAGGGAGGCAACCAAGTTAAATATTGAGCAGGGGAAGAGAGACTGCCAAGGTCCTATAAGTTCAAAAACCATTCCTAGTATCACTGTTATTAATATTTCTTGAACACTTACTATGTGCTCTTTATTATTTTGATATATGCTTTCACCTGCATCATCTCATTTAATCCTTAAACTAGCTCTGTGAGGTTGGTTCTATTATTTGATCTACTTCACAGAAGAGGAAGCTGAAGTTCAAAGAGGTTAATTAACTTGCTACATACAGGTCACATAGGTGACAGGAGGAAAAGGCAGGCTTCAAACCTAGGACTATCCAATTCTAAAACCCAGTCTTACCAATATGTCAAAAATGACTGGGAAACAAATCAGTTGAGTGTATAAATATATCCAAATCAGCAGCTGTGTTTGTTTCAGAGACTTATTTTAAATACGCCAGGGTTCTCAAAGTATTAGGAAAATATAATGCAGAAAAGAAATGTGGGCCTTGGAGTCAGATAGACCTGAGTTCATAATTCAGTGCTTGGAAAAACCAGCTATGTGACTGAGGGCTAGTTATCTGACTTGGCCAAGACATACTTCCCTCATTTATAAGGGAAGTAATAATGATACCTGCTTTGCTGGATCACTGAGAGAATTAAATGAGATAATATATGTAAAGTGCCTACCAGTTCCTGGCACCTAGTATACACCCAATAAGTAGTCTAAGTGGTATTGATTACTATTGTGTATGGAGCCATAGTGGCCTGCAAAGACCTCTCAAGTGGTGTCTGGCCTGGTTCAATATGCAGGTCACACAAAATTGTGGGTTTTAAAAGTGTCATTTTGACCACTTTAAAAGGCAATAAAAACATTTTAAAATGAGGCCCAGTAAATAATAGCTCTTTATTCAAGCAACAGCACAACACCTTTTTTTTTTTTTTTTTTAATGTGCGGTACTACGAGTGGAAGGAGGAAAATAAATGGTGTCTTTTGCCTCCAAGTGGTCTCTGGCATAAAGTCGGAAAATGCTTGAGAGGGAGACAGACACACTGCATGAGCCAAAGGCACATCTTATTTCATTCCTTAAGTTTTAAAGCATTTTTAAGGCCTGAAGAACCCTGATCACGATCAAATGTAAAGCGAAAGGCCTTTTCCTTCTAAGACCATGTCAACCAGCCCCCTGGCTCCAGGCACACTTGCCTGAGACTCATGCTGAACACATGGCCACCGATTCCCCAGCTGTCTTCAGTAATTTGTGCAAGTGTTTGGCAACCTTGTCTATCAGGGAGTGCTTCCTCATTATATTGGACTCTAGAAGAGTTACTCCTCACCTTCCATAGATTATTTGCTGCCACATGTATTTTTAAAAAGAGATTTTCTAAGGGAAGGTTATTAAGGTGTATTTAATTAAAGCTTCTACCTTTCACTGTCACAAAAACATATAACTCATGATTAATAACTCGAAGAGATTTCTTCATCCCGAAGGCCTGTCCTTGCCAATTTTAAATCACACATAGTATCCTATTTTTATCTGTCTCTGTGTTAAAGTCCAGAAACTTAATCAGTTTTTTCATCGCCCCTCCCCCCCCCGTAGGTCTTCTCATAACCTCATGCATTGAGAAGGAAAGAACAATGTTCCAAAACTCAGTTTAATAAACACCTTCAGGACATATGCATTAAGAATCAATAATTAAATGCTGCCCCTGGTATAAAGAAGTGGTACTACTGACATACCTCAGGGAGAGAGCATGGGCTCAAAAGACTTTTTATTTTTTTGCAGTAGCAGAGATGGACTTCAGTGGATCAGTAAGTATTTTTCCCAAGGGAAAATATTTGTAAGCTACATGTCTAAGATTTGGGAACAAGGGTAGAGGAAGCAAAGAAGGCCAAATGAATTTAATAGAACATGGCTCACCTCAGCACATAAATCTCCAATCTTCACTCTGTATGACTACCCTCCTTCTCCCATTACCTTGGCCTCTCACTATGTCTTGGGATTCACTTCCACTATTTAAAAAGATTAAGTGTGGACATGCAGCAATATGGCTGATGGATGAATCTCACAAACACGATATTGAAAGGGTACAGACTATGATTCCATTTATATAAAGTTAAAATGGACAACTAATGTATGCTGTTAGAAGACAAGATGGTGGTTAACCCTGAAGGGATAATAACTGGAAGAAGGCATGAGGGGAGCTTCCAGGGTATTGGGGATATTCAGTTTCTTGATCTGTGTGTTGGTTACATGTTCAATGTATGAAAAACATTGGCCTGCACATTTATAATAAGGGAGCCTTCCTATATTTATATTAAAGTTTGATAAATATTTTTATTTTATTTTTTGCGGTATGCGGGCCTCTCACTGTTGTGGCCTCTCCCGTTGCGGAGCATGGGCTCTAGAGCGCAGGCTCAGTAGTTGTGGTGCACGGGCCCAGCCGCTCTGCGGCACGTGGGATCTTCCCAGACCAGGGCACAAACCCGTGTCCCCTGCATCGGCAGGCGGACTCTCAGCCACTGTGCCACCAGGGAAGCCCCAATAAATATTATTTTTAAAAGGTAGGCGTGAGGACTTTTCATGTAGTAAGATTTGCTCAAACACCTCAACCCTTTCTGCATGGATGCCACTAATACTAACCAAGTGAATATGAGAGACACAGCCAGTGTGGCAATAGATTTCTTATATGTTTTCTAGAGTGAAACAATGGCTTATGCGTCTCCTTTGTAATCATGGGTGATAGTGTTCCATTGCTTTCTTCATTCATCCATCCATCAAATACTTACTGAGCACCTTTTATGTGCGAGGCACTGTGTAAAGCTCTGGGGATACCAATGGTGACTGACATAGATATGGTCCTTGCCCTCTCAGAGCTTACAGTCTGATGGGAAAACATTCAATAAAGCATAAAATGATTAAATAACTGTAGATTGTGATAAAGAAAATGTAGAAAATTAAACAGAGTGTAAAGTGAGATAATAGGAGGGATGAGGAGGCTGTTGTAGACAGGATAGCTGGGGAGGGCCTCCCTGAAGTGACAAGTCATCATCCATGAAATCTAGGGGACTCATCACATATGAAGGCCCTGAGGTAGAAAAGCTTGAGCAACCACAGAGTGGCTAGCCCTCTCTAAGCTAGCACTAAACCTGCTGACACTGTGGGGAAGGCAAGAGGTAGTATCTAGAAGCAAAGCATCTCCAGGAAAAACTCTCAAACCTGAAAGTGATATGCTGCCAAGTTTGAGGAGTTGTTGATTATGACCATCTTCTTTACTTCCTCAGTTAAACGTTCATAGTGAAAGATGCCCGAGGAGTACCAAGGAAGCCTTTTTAGGCTTTTTAGAAAATTAAAGAGTTGCAAACTCACAACATGATACATCAAGACTAGACTCATGTACCCTAGAATTATCTTAACTACTTCCTTATATATCACAACTCTTATCATCTAGTTAAATCATAAGGGCCAAAGTTTGATATAACCTTATTAGCCTATAATGAAAGCATTACTCCAGCCTCACACTGCAATTCTCCATTCTCATCATAGACACACTCACACACACACACACACACACACACACACACACACACACGAGTATAAAAGGGCTGCACTGTAGTTTGAGGATGTTCTTTGAAGTCCTGGGCCTTAAACGGTAGCAGCATTATAGATACTTCTCTTTCATGTATGCATGAACCTACGAGAAACAAAGCATCCAGTACATCTTATTCATAGAAATACGTTTCCTACTATTTGCACAAGTAAGACAACCCCAGGCAAGGTGGACTACATTCATGTTTCTTACCCATGTCTAAAGCAACTCTTCAACATGGTAAAGGCTTTTTATGTTGTTCATTCTAATTCAAAAAGTAGTTTTATAAGGATTGACTCCATACAAAAACAAATACCCAAGAACATTGTTTTCCATTTATTTTCCTACAAAGGTTTCTGAGCCCTCTGCCACTCTCTGGGATGCCCAGATCTAATTGAACTAAACATGTCTCCTACTACGAGTCCTGCATGGAACAATATGACCTCCTTTGTAGGAGAAAGTCCTGCTAGCTACCACAGTCCCTCCTTCCCTCCTATCCTAGAGTAATTCGGGTACAGGGGAGAAGAGTACACGTGGAAGCAAAGTCCAATATAAAGGAAAGTATACATGACATGTCTTGGGGTTTAGGCCCTACCTAGAGCCTCTACCGAAAGGACTATATCTGAACCTGTGAGCCACACCAATATAGCTGACTGGACCAGGGATGAATACCTAATGCAAGAAGGAGGGACTCTTCCGGAGCTGGGTCGAGCCAATCATAAGCCATCAGGAATTTAAACCTAGAGATGTGGAGGAAAAGTCCAGGTACTGGATCTGAAGGCTCATGCCAAGTTAGGGCTTGGACATCCATAGTGACCAATGCTTCAGAGGACTAAGAAGAGGAATCCAATTAAGGGGAGTAGAGGTGTGAGGGGAGAAAGAGCAGATGTTCCATGAGAATCCGGGAGAAAGTAGCGGGCATAAGAAAAACCATGCACTTGCGGAGAGGTGGAAAGAGATGCCTAAGTTTCTAATATAGTATTAGTGGGTTTTTTGTTTGTTTGTTTTTTGGTCATGCCACGCAGCATGTGGGATCTTAGTTCCCCGGCCAGAGATCGAACCCATGTCCCCTGCAGTGGAAGCGGGAAGTCCCTAGTATTCATGTCTTGCCTTTGCATTCTGTGAGCTAGCTCTATGTTTTTTTCAATAACCTCCCCACTTTACTATCTTAAGTGAATTTCCATTTTTTGTAATCAAAAAGAACCTTGACTAGAGGAGAGGAGGACCTAGCCCCCTTAAGACTGTGCAACTCTCTCCCTACTGAGAGAGAAGGGAAAGGAGTAAGGAGAAAGAATATACTAAATATATTGCAAATGAAAGGAAGAGGTACTAGCATAGTAGTACACAGGCAGTAAATGAAAAAGACTGCATTTGTGGTCAAAGGCGTCCCTATGCAGATTTTCCAGAACTCTCTTGTATTTCCCTTTCATGATATCCTTGCCTCCCCTCATTATATTATTGGGAAGGTAGCATAACACTGGGGAAAGGGTATGGGCGTCAGCCAGCCAGTTTAGGGTTCAGAATCCAGATTCTTCACTTCCTAGCTGTGCGACCTTAGATAAGTTTCTTTATCTCTACAAGCCAAATTTTCATTATTTGTTAAATAAGAATAATGGCTATCTCCCAGGGTTGTTGTGAGAATTAAATTAGAGAATATAATACACACGGCAGGGCACCTGGCAGGCCGTAGATGCTCAACAAAAATTAGTTCCCCTCCTGCCAGCGGGGTGGATATGGGGGTAGGTGTGGAATCCAGTTTTCAAACTACATGAAACTTCATCACGTTTCATATATTTACTTAATCTTTTGTTAAGATGGTAAAGATGGACAGGTTTTTAATTCTTCCTGCATCCAGTTTGCATAGCAGGACTATTATTTTTACGTGAACTGATATGACTTTCCTAAACAGCTGACACTCCAATTTTAAAATGTAAAAAAAACCTTTTAAATATTCCAAAGTCAATGATCAATGATTTTCCAAAAAATTTTATTATTACCCCAGTGGTTTTCAATCTCATTTTTCAGAGCACTCAGGACTCCAAAGAGGTATGGGATAACGAGGAGGTCATGCAGAAGGCAGAGCAGACGAGAGACTGCTCTAATCCAGGCAAGTTCATTTTCTTAATTATTTTAGATATTGGAGTTCCACATAGGATTTTACTTAAAAAGATGGTTGTATTTCTTTAAGGAAAAAAGCTGTAAAACCCCACTGCTACACAACATGGCCTCTTTCCCTTGGCATGGACAGTCAAGCCTGGTCTGCAATTCCACTTGAGTCTAACTCTTCCACATTTCTAGCCATCTCATTCTAGTACAGCTATAACCATAAGGCTTCAGGTCATTCTAACATGGATCAGAATCGCTATCTGAAAATATAACCTATTCTAAGTATACTTGTATAAGTGTATGCTGCCCAAACACAGTCATGAACAAACTTATACAGAGGAAATAGCAGTAGGGGTTTGGATTCACCAGACCAGTGGCATGCAAGAACCCTTTGGAAATAATATGTAGGCCCCTGAACTGACTCTCCAAGAAAATGTCTGTTAATGATCAGTAATACTTGACAGGGTCTACCAAAGGAGAAAAAAGAAGGAGATAAAAGAATATGAACACTGAAGACAGTTCAAGTATGAAGCATCATCATGGGATACATACACAAGCAAAAAATGTAAAAAATAATAATCTCAGAAAGAGAGTCAAACAGGGTTTTTCAGGCAAGAGAAGCTATCTCAGAGGGTCCTTCTGGAACTGAACAAACTGATTTTTTTTAAGTTGCCCAGAGAGTGTATGACTATTAATAACATGATTAGTCTCAGAGTCACAGATAAATGGGTTCCCAACAGAGCAAGGGTATGTATCTCCACTGTACACAGTATTCCAATATATTTTTTTACTCAGTCTCAAACCAACTCCCTCTAATTTTATTTAAAGGAAAGGTTGTTATTCCTGAATGTGTAATGATACCAGAGCTAAAAGATTTCCCGATATAGACTCAGCTGGGATGTTACTCTAATATTATTAACCTAAATGAAAACTTTCTTGAGCAAAGCTGATCTTATTTCTATATTGTCAAGACTGACAATAGCTTATGTATCTTCTGCCATGGAAACTAATGTTAGCTACTAGGTAAAAGTAGTGCAACCATTTGTAACTTTCTTTAAAGTACCTATCACCAAAATACCTACATGCTAACATAGCGGTATTAGAAATCTGAAATTCTGTCAAAGAGAAATTAACTATCCTCTACACAAAGCAAAGGCACATAACAGTCTAGATTGTGAAACAAGAATTTTTCTAATACTGTAATGATTAATCCCATGAAGAAAAAAATCAGAAAAAAAGCCATAAGTCTTCTTGGAAAAGAGACTAATATAGCATTTACTTTTTCTCCCTTTACATTATCTAAAGTATCAATAGCAGATTTGGGAAAAATAGTCAATGTAGAGGTTAATTTTCCTAGACCATGAAATTAAACACCTGGATGTCTCAAAAAACATATGGATAACTTATACACTTTTATTTTTCAGAGTTTTAAAAAAAATTTTATTTTATGCTGGAGCATAGTTGATTAACAATGTTGTGTTAGTTTCAGTGTACAGCAAAGTGATTCAGTTATACGTATACATATATCTATTCTTTTTCAAATTCTTTTCCCATTTAGGGCATTATAGAATATTGAGCAGAGTTCCCTGTGCTAGACAGTAGGTCCTTGTTGGTTATCTATTTTAAATACAGTAGTGTGGTGTACATGTCAATCCCAAACTCCCAGTTTATCCCTTCCTCCAACCTTTCCCCCCCTGGTAACCATAAGTTTGTCAGAGATATTTCTGATGTCTTATTGACACTGAGGAATTCTGAGTCATAATGCAAATCCTTTTATTTAAGAGAGCAAGAAGTAACCAAATTCCTCAAAACAGAATGATTTTGAAATGTTTTTGTTCCCTAGTAAAGTACAGAATGGTATGTTACTACATCCAAATGTACACGATGTCTGAGGATCATTCTGATGATAACTTTTGGTCAAATTCATTAGCATTGTTAGCGATCCTGAGTCATTTATAAGTTAGGAAAACTAACCTTCCAATAAATCCAAAGATGTAGCTCACTTTTTACATTGTTCCTCTCTTATACATTAATACTTGTTCCGACAATATATAAAAATGTAAACACTGAATAAAACAGTTGCATTCATAATCACAGCTTACATCATAAAACTAAAATAAGAAAAAAAATGGTCTGGAATAAATGTCACTTCTACCTCCTGTGTAGCCAAACTGGGCTTCTAATTCCTGTCACTTTCCAAAACAATCATGAAAAACTTGAAATGGAGTCCTGTGCTGCCTATAGAACACATCCTATTTGCTAATCCATTGTGAAAGTTTAGGCAGGCAGTCAAAAAGGGAAAGAGGTAAGGAGAGAACAGCTAAGTTCTTCACATCAGTTTTGTTCAGCAATAACTCTCCTCCCTTCTCTCCACCTCTAAATCTTAATCATCTTTATTAAGTTAGGACTTTGACCAGAAAGATCCAGCCAAATTCCCCAAACAACTAACAATACCAAAGAAGCACATGAGCACCACATTTGAGAAGTAAAGGGATGAATATCCATGAGGGCAAGAACTGTCTTATTCACAGGACCCATCATAGACCTGACTCATAATAAATGTACTCACAAATATTTAATGAATGAATGAGTGAAATGAAGACATGTCCAAGGCTTTCTCCTTTCCCATTTTCCATTTCCCCGCTCACTATTATTTTAACTCCCATCTCCCACAGAAAATCTGGGCCTGACTTTTTCTTTGAGGCTGTAAGCATTTCACTGCAGCCAGAACATGTGACTCCCTTACGGGGTTCATAGTGGTGGGACTGACTTGTATTAGAGCATGGAGGTTTCTGCTTTTCAATTACCAGATACCTATATGTTTTGCATTAGTCCTCATTTGTTTTTGTTTTTGTTTTTGTTTTTTTGCGGTACGCGGGCCTCTCACTGTTGTGGCCTCTCCCGTTGCGGAGCACAGGCTCCGGACGCGCAGGCTCAGCGGCCATGGCTCACGGGCCCAGCCGCTCCGGCGGCACGTGGGATCTTCCCGGACCGGGGCACGAACCCGCCTCCCCTGCGTCGGCAGGCGGACTCTCAACCACTGCGCCACCAGGGAAGTATGATGATTGAGACATCACTACAAATACTGGAAATCATTAAAGCTATAACCAGATTTTCTCATAAATATTTCAAATAAATCCAAGTGATTCTCCAATTTTTAAAAATTTACCAACAAATAAAATGCACCTGAAAATTACAACTTAGCCTTAAGCTCTATAATTGCTATAGATTCTTAGTTTGCAAAATTTGCAAAATGTAACCTTGTATTTATTTAGCAAAGCTACATTATGTGCAACTTTAATATTAATAAAACAAGCCATCTCATTTATCTTTATTAACAAGACTGTCACTTCATAAATTTTCAACTAACACTCAATGACTTTTTATATTTGAATGCAAAAAAGACAAATTAAAATTCCTCATCCATTTCACTTCCACTGAGGGAAATCAAGCAGAAAACACTGAGAACAAATGCCCTCTTAGATCTGAGAACTCGAGTTTGGTTTGATCAAGGTTGGGTTCACTGGCATAGGACAAAGTTAAATTTTTACAACTTGCTTTCTAACTTTCTTAATCACGGAAACCATATTGATTCAGGACACTATGATAGCAAAACTAACTAGAATGCTGTCCCTTTTCAGAGAGAGCCTTTACACCTTTTAATCAGCACAAATGATCAGCAAAATTTACTAGGCAACATATGTGAATTTTACACAAACACAAAGTCAATACATCAACATAGAGGTATAAAGATCAATTCAAGAAGACATTTCTGAGGTAGAACCAACCATAATTAGGGACCAACTAGATAGGGGATGAGAGAGAGTTAATGGTAAATAGAGTGAAGGGTAGAGTTAATTGGCAGTTTTTTCATATTAATAAGGAAAATTTATTCACATTTTAGTGAGATGTAAAAAAACTTAAAAATTTATTCACATATTTAGTGAGGTGTAAAAAAACTTAAAAGGTTCATGATTAGCAAGCCAGACCTTCCTCATCCATGGTTCATTTTTGCCTCCCAGTTAACCCAAAATATGCCATAATTGAATTTGGTTGATTTCTAACCATTTCTTCAATATGTAAAAGTCATTTTTGAATTCTAAGCCCACCTACCAAGAATCTAAGCATAGCCCCTAATAGTTTCTGTTAGCTTCTCTCAGGTCCAATCTTTCCCTTTTCAGTTAAACACAGATTCATCTATTTTTTCAAGCTTTTCTTGTTTCAAATAGGCTGAAATAAAAATATATAATATATATCATATATAATAAATATTAATATATATAACAATGTATATATGTTTGTGTATATATAAACACACACAATATATATACAGAGAGAGAAAGAGTATTCCATTTCCAGCTTCAGTTTTTCTGATTTTATTCCTATAAACTTGTGCAACTCAAATCACAGGCACACACACTTCATGGGAGTCTAAAGATTCTTTTCATGTTTTACTCAACATTACTTTTTAGTTATAAAAATTAGTTAAGCCATAATAGACTCTCTGTTTACATCTGCAAGACTCTAACATTATAATTAGATGTTAAAATATACTTTTTCACTCCCGCTAAATCTGTTTTTCAACCTCAATGAAACCTCCAATTACATCCTAGTCTATCAGCCTCTTCCTGACTACCCTTACATGCCCACCTGACCCTCATCAGTAATCACAGTTCCCTTGTGCCCCTGACCTACCAACACATGGGACCTGCCAATTCACAACCCTGTACCCATCCCTCCTTCGTTTTTTGTTTTCTTCTTTTTTTTTAACTCTTCAAGCTCACAGGCAGCTGAAAGCAAGAGAAAACCCACATGTCCTTGCTGATTGGTTCCACTGTAGAGCTGGAATTTTTTTTTAACAACCGTTGGTCCTTAAAAATCTAACATTGATGCTTTTACTCAGCCCTACTTCATTCAGGCCAACTCACTCTCTTGGTCATGGATGACTTTTTCCCTTATTCTTACAGAAATCAAGGGTCATCAGGTCTGAACTCTCAAATTCCCTTACTTATACCTTCAAAATGTATTTTCATCTATTCTTACTCTTTTCTGCATCAGAGGAAGAAATGTCCTCCTTATTTTCCAAGAATCTTCCCACATCTGTGCTTTTAATTCCATCTCACCTGTATGGTCTTTTCTGAAAATTTGCTCTGTCAGTTATATTTCCTTTCAAAATTCTGTCTCAAACTGTGTGTGTGTATATCTATCTATCTATCTATCTTTCTCTCTCTTGCTCATTCTCTTGCTCTCTCTCTCTCTCCCTCCAGCATTCAATATCTTTCTCAATCACTCTGTCTCAATTTCTCTCTCAATCTTTCTCCCTTTCTTAATTTCTCTCTTCTCATTCCTTCTATTTTTTCTCATTCTCTTCTTTCAAGTTTCTCAGCAGCACTCTATCCTAGATCTCCTCTAGTCTGATCACGACACCTCTAGCTTTACCTGCTTCTTTTTCTCTAGCAGCTTCTTAAAACCTGTCTTTCCCCTGAGTTTTGTCCTCTTCCCTGTACTCTTCACAATTCTATATGCTCTCACTGAGCAATTTCACTCAGGTCATGGTTTTAACTACCCCGTATATGCTGATGACTCTCAAATCTGTGTCTGGCTCTAAATTCTCGAACTCCAGTTCCATTGTTCTGAATGTTCTGCATGCCTAGCGTTCTACAGTAATCTTATAACAAACACATCCAGCTTCCCCTTCCCCAATCAAACCTCCTCCCCTCCTCCCCCTCCTCCCCTCCTCCCCCTCCTCCCCTCCCCCTCCTCCCCTCCCCCCCTCCTCCCCCTCCTCCGCCTCCTCCCCCTCCTCCGCCTCCTCCTTCTCCCCCCTCCTCCCCCTCCTGTATTCCTCTAGCTGGTAGCTGAAGCCTTTGGGTCATGCTTCCCTATTGTTCCTTATGCCCCAAATGTAATTAGTTACTAAGTTCTGTCTATCATATTTACAAAATATTTCTTCCTTTCCATTTACATTGCCCATGAACTAATTCAGACACTCATTATCTATCACCTGTATAATTGCAGTGAACTCCTAACTGATTCCATTACATCCCATATCCTTTCCCTCTAATGCATCTTCAATACTGCTACCAAAATTCTCTCTATAAAATGGAGATCATGCCAGAATCCTGCTTAAAACACTTCCAATGGCTCTCTATGCCTACAAAATAAAGTCCAAATTCATTAATTGGCATTCGAGGTTCTATCTTTCTAGTATTATATACATTAAATTGTCCCAATGCAACACTGGAACATATGACACAGATGTCAAACAAGTCATGTACTTCCATGCAACAAAGGATAAATTCTATTATACTTCGAGTGCTATGGAATCGAGTATATCTAAGCAATTGTACTGTAATGCTATATAAAACATTTTTCTGTCCCCATCTGGGAAGAGGAGTTAACTGTGATCATTGAAGGAAGTAAATGGAGAAGAAAACAGAATCATTTTTCACTTCTAATCTAAGAATACCCTAATCAAAGGAAATAAAAGTACCTTTCATATGTGAGGCACTGAACTAGGATGGAAGTGTACAGTGAGGGAATATAACATACAATCTAACCACAACTTACATCTTTTAGGTATCTGAGGACCCACTTCCTCTAGGGTCCAACACAGGCAACATCCTTATTTTTTAGCCTAATTATACCATTATTTCAGCAATGAACACATGTTTGTAAAATGTGTAATGAGGATCATCACTAGCTAAATATTTCTATAAGAAATGGAAGGAAGGAAGAGAGGGAGGGAGATAAGGAAAAGTCCAAAATGGTGGTTAGCTGTGAAAAGGGACTTTGCACATAGCAAACACAGACTCTGTTTACGTAAAGCCGGAATGAATAATCTGAGTTATTATTTGGTTTTCACTTCTATTTCCTCCTCTCAACTGTTCTAAATAGATCTACATGAGCTGTAAAAATTAAGGCCTAGTCAAAAGTCACAGAAAGCATATTGTAGTTGAAAAATACTAAAGTAAATAAACCTAGTACTTTATATGATTCTAGCAAATTTTCTCTATGGTGACTGAACTCTGCCGAGTCTACATTCCTTTCACATGGTCTCTGTTGTGACAGCTGGCCTGGGTAAGAGGGCACAGACTGGCAAGAACACAGAGTGAAAATAGGTGGCTCATTTGGGGGAATTCTAGCTTGCTTCAAAGCAACCAGTCATATACTATTAAACATACATGTGGCTATTCTACCACATCTCCTAGTGAATATTTAACCTAAAATAAAGTTGTAATCTTGTTTTGTCTCTAAATATATCTACAGATAAAGATTTAATAAATTAAAAGCTATCAACATATTAAAAGTATGCTTTTTATTCATAAAAATATGGGTAAACAAGCAGGACAAAGCATCACAATAGATTTTTAACCAGACATAATTTCTAGCAAAATTTGAGCACGGAGAAAACTTCTGTGTGATGAAAGTCTTTCTAAGAAAAATTGTTTCAGTGAGATCGTGATTCAATGTTTGACATTCCCTATTGTTTTCTATTAAAAGGCTTTTAGCAGTTCTCAGCAGAAAGTCAAACCAGTTCATGCACCAATATTTATTACTTAAATAGCACAGTGAGGTTTATACAAAATCAAAGTTATCTTTAAATAGGAAATCTGTCTGTATAAAATTCCTGCAAATGTGACGGGAAAAAAATCGAAATTCTAGTGGGCTGACTGGTCTTGAAAATGTATGATGCATCTCAAGCTTATAGCAGCAGTTATGTTGAAAGGGTACACTTAACAAATAAATCATCAGAATATGATATCTTAAAAAGCAATGCTGGCTAAAAATCCTTAGTAGAAAAGAAATCCCCTAAAATATTAAAATAAAGTGTCTTTAATCTTTCCAGCAAAGTTACAAAGCAATGAAAGTATTTATCCAAAATAGTTTAGCATCACTGCTTTAAAAATAATGGCAAGTCAGCATAACACACGGATCAGAGACCAATGCAGAAAACGACACAGATGAACTGTTTGTGGTATATTATAGATTATTGCTTTGTAAGAGAAAATGCTTGACAATGGGGCTTGGGTAAGGATATTATAAATTACTTTGATAATCATGTCACAGTCATAGAAAAGCGATGAGGCTATTTTTAACTCTTCAAATATAGGAAGTATATTCAGAGTCATGAGGGTATTGTATATATAGTTTATATTGGAAAGTGATTGTATCTTTTTAATGAAAGGCCAGGCCCAAGATACTCAAACCCAGTAGGTATCAACTGGAGGAAATTTTGTCCCCATCACCCCCCACCCCCCGCATGGGGACATTTGACAATGTCTGGAGAAATTTCTGATTGTCACAGTTAGTGGGGGATATGCTACTGGCATGTAGCAAGTAGAGGCCAGGGATATTGCTAAACATCCTACAACACAGAGGACAACTTCCTCACAACAAAGGACTGCCAACCCCAAATATCAATAGTGCCTCTGCAGAGAAACCCTCTCCTAAGTGACTATACCGAGACCTCACAAACCTTAGATAACATCAACTGAAATTTGTCACAAAGAATACCATCTTAGATCTCATGTCCAAGCACTGTACAAAACATATTAAAAGATATTTTTACCTAGGAGTTGATTTTACTTTTAATATGTGTGTCTTCCTAGAAAGCATTATAATAAATCTACTCTGTGTTTTCATCTAGTAGGGCTATATACTCCATGGAAGGCAGTGAAGAGTCAGAAGTACTGTGAATGTGCAGAGGAATATGTGTGTGAATGTGAGTGGCTTTAAGAAGATAAAAGATGACTTGATCAATTGAAGGGGAGCAGAATACACCATCCCAAAATGTGCCTCTTTGGCGTAAGAATTATTCTAGGCTGATTATTTTTAAGAAACAGCAGATATAGGCTCTTCAGGCAAGGGAAACAAAATAAGAATAAACCAATGGGACTACATCAAACTAAAAAGCTTTTGCACAGTAAAGGAAACTATCAACAGAACTACAGCGCAGCCGACTAACTGCAAGAAAATATTTGCAAGTGGTACATCTGATAAGGGGTTGATACCTAAAATATACAAAGAACGCATACAAATTAACATCAGAAAAACAGACAACCCAGTTAAAAAGTGGGCAGAGGACCTGAATAGACATTTTCCAAATAAGATATACAGATGGCCAACAGACACACGAAAAGGTGTTCAACATCACTCATTATCAGGGAAATGCAAATCAAAAGCACCATGAGATATCACCTCACACCTATCAGAATGGCTATCATTGAAAAGACCACAAATAACAAAGTGTTGGTGAGGATGTGGAGAAAACGGAACACTTGTGCACTGTTAGTGGGATTGAAATTGGTGCAGCCACGATGGAGAACAGTATGGAGTTTCTTCAAAAAATTAAAAATAGAACTACCATATGATCCAGGAATTCCACTTCTGGGTATTTCCACAAAGGAAACAAAAACACCAATTTGAAAAGATATATGCACCCCAATGTTCATTGCAGCATTATTTACAATAGCCAAGATATGGAAGAAATCCGTGTGCATCGATAGATGTATGAAGATGTGCTATATACATCACACACACACACACACACACACACACACACACACACACACACACACACACAGTGGAATATTACTCAGCCATAAAAAAGAATGAAACCTTCCCATCTGTGATAACACGGATGGACCTAGAGGGTACTGTGCTAAGTGAAATAAGTCAGACAGAGAAAGACAAATACAGTATCATTTCACTTATATGTGAAATCTAAAAAACAAACATAACAAAACAGACTCACAGAGAACAAACAGGTGGTTGCCAGAGAGGAGGGAAGTGGGGGGATAAGTGAAATAGGTGAGGGAAATTAAGAGGTACAAACTTCCAGGTACAGAATAAATAAGTCAAGGGGATGTGATGTACAGCACAGTGAATATAGTCAATACTATTGTGATAATTTTGTATGATGACAGATGGTAACTAGACTTATTGTGGTGATCATTTTGTTTTTTGTTTTTTTTTAACATCTTTATTGGGGTATAATTGCTTTACAATGGTGTGTTAGTTTCTGCTTTATAACAAAGTGAATCAATTATACATGTACATATGTTCCCATATGTCTTCCCTCTTGCGTCTCCCTCCCTCCCACCCTCCCTATCCCACCCCTCCAGGCTGTCACAAAGCACCAAGCCAATATCCCTGTGCCATGCGGCTGCTTCCAACTAGCTATCTACCTTACTACGTTTGTTAGTGTGTATATGTCCATGACTCTCTCTCGCCCTGTCACAGCTCACCCTTCCCCCCCCATAACTGATCATTTTGTAATGTATAAAAATATCAAATCACTATGTTGTACATCTGAAACTAAAATAATATTGTAAGTCAATTATACTTCAATAAAAAATTTAAATAAATAAATAAATAAATGAAATAGCAGACAAAGGGAAAGCTTGAAAACCCCTTTTGTAAGAGATATTTACAAGGGAAATCTCCATTTGTAAGGGTGTCTCTGTCTCTGTATAAGGAAGAGAAACATGACTCTAAATCTCTAGAAACTCTTATCAATGGAGAAGGCAAGGACTTAAATCTGCATAACAACCATACCCTTGTTTACTGTGCTTTTCCTGGTAACCTCCCATAACTGCCCCCCACCCAAATCTTCTTTTGTCTTTAGCTGGAGATGGATTTAAGATGCTGGCTTGGGCCTGGAGTTATTCAGTTTTCCTGGGTATCCCCCATGTATACAGGAGGTATACATGGTATTCCACTTCTGTTTGTTCCTGTTAATGTGTCTTTTATTAAGGGAGGTCTCAGCCAGGAACCCAGAAAGGTACAGGGGAAATTATTTTTCCTCTCCCACACAATGCAGATATGGTTGAGGAAGAGAAAATAGTCACAAGTATGGAATACTACTTAGTTGTAATTAAAGGAGAGGACATGAATTATACAACAGAAAAATGATTATTTTTGTTCATTTGGTCAAAAACAACACATGCACTTTGAATCTCTGTTCACAATATTCAAAGGAAGCTTTCCATATGACTTAGGAGCCATCATTACATAAAAAAATTTCGAAGAAGAGAGCTACAGCCATATAGTTCTAGGAATACACAGAAGCAGATTTGCCTGACCAGTTTGTGCAAACTGATATTGTGAAGAAGGAAGCTTGTGAAGACCAAGATTACTGCCACCCCAAAATACCTTCTGGATTCAAGATGTGTTATATGGTCAAGAAGCTGGTAGATGTTATTAAAAAGGACAGTATGACAAGGCTAATCCAAAGTATACACACTGGAAATGTTGCTTCAGAAAAGGGAAAAGAGGGAAGGAATAGAGAACCATTAAGTCAGTGATAATGCAAAAAATGGAGGTGTGTCTTAAAATCCCAAAGAAACAATTCCTTCCTGAGCAAGCTGAGTCTCAAATGAAAAAGCAAATCATAAGGCTAGAGTCCCCCAACTGCTGTTTCCTCACTGGAGGAAATGTCTTAGTAATTCAGTTACCGCTTAAAGGAGAAAGGAATCTGTCAGGAGCCCAGGAAAAGCTTGAGGGAGACTCTTGTTTCCCCAAGAAGGAGCTAAATCAAGGAAATTTGGTGCTTAAGAAGGACTGCCACCAAGTGTTCTTTTTTAACACTGGAAAGGTAAAACAAGCTGAGTTCTCCGAGTTTCAACTGTTAGAATGCCCTTGGGTGGGGCGCGGTGGGGGGTGGACGGGGGATGGGGGACGGGGGACAGGGATTCTATTCAAACGCAGTTTCCAGAATCACTTACTGCATTAATTATAGGCCTTTCTACACTAGTTCAATCCTTTGGAGAAAAAGGTCTTTTCCGCTTTTAGATGTAAACTGAATTAATCTCCTGAGTGAAAAATAATAATAAAGAAAGCCTAACTGGCTTAAATTCCTCAGGTGAGTCTACTAAAACAGAAGTGAAAGTTACTTCTTTTTTTCCCCCTGTTTCTTGATGGGTAATCAGAGAAAGTTTACTAATCAGCAAAAAAGAGGGTGTTTAATGCCAAGCATACTTGAGTACAATAACCCCATCTAACATTCTGAAGCTTTCATTTTCACAAAGCACTTCCTCACTGGAGTCCTCTTATACCAACTGTATCTACATAAAGCTGGGATTTTCAGATTAAGCTATTCTTTGACCCTTAGTTTCTCCCTACTCTGGTACTGTGATTCTGCTAAAAGTCAAATTGGGTGTTAAATGTAAGGCACAAATTCACAGACAGCAATTCAGCATGAAAGTGGTTCAAAAGGGAACACTTGGAAAGGATTTGAATGTAGTGTCTGAGCAGAGATGAATAATGCACACTCACGTCATCCAGCAATGACACAGAAATCTTTTACACAAGACATCTGTCTCCACACTTAATAGATTGGTTGATTGTCATTTTCACTGCATGTAAGTTGTATTGACTATTGTTGAGCGGTATTTCTTCCATACCATAAGCTAAAACTGCATTTTAATCCTCACGTCGTCTCCTTAAACATTAGTATTCTCAAGACACTGTGTGATAAAATATAACACCATTCTCAAAGAACAGCGGGATGTTTTTACTGCTTCATACATAACTCAATTGCAAACATGGAATTAATAAAAAGAAAATACAATCAATTAGTTAAATGTTACCTGATTCACTACCCAACTAGATTTACTATAGGCCAAAGTAATTATCAAATCCCAGCTATGCCAGCATTTGGAGCCAATCTACACTAAAAAGAAAGGGCACTGGCATTACATTTCTTAAATTTACATATTTAAATAGGAGTCATAACCCTGGGGTATGGGATAAACTCTGAAGTCATTGAAGTTATGACAGAGTAAGAGATGGAAACTAGTTTGAAAATCTTCTGTTTGGAAAAGTTTCTGAGATGCAATTAAGAGTAAGCTAGATCTCAAAGTAGGAAGTTACACCAAGAATATAAACCAGAGACATTACTGTGCTACCAGACTTAGAAACTACCTTGAAAATTCTACAGAGGTCTCTTGCTCTGTTTACTCAACATATTTTCACCTTCCTCCTCTTTATATTATTATGAAAAGAAAAAGCAGACCCACCTGAAGTAGTATTTGTTCCCATTTCTTAAGGGAGTAAAGACCAGGAAGGAGAGCACACAAAATGGAGAACACGGAAAATTAGTAAAACTATGTAGGTTACAAACACCTTGAGGTCAAAGCCTGCTATATTTTTGTTTTTGACACTTTTGCATTTTAGGCAAGACACAAACATAATGGGCCATTAGTTAAGAAACCCTCCTAATGAGGGCTTTTGTGAGATTATATTCTTTGTAACCACTCACAGCTCTCATTAAACATTTAGCAAATGTTGCTATTTGAATGCCTAAAAAACTGAATCTAAATGTTCATGTTTCTACCAACTCAACTGCTGATAACTTTGCATTTAACAAGTATTTATTGTGTCAGGCACTGGCCTATTCTCACAAGGCATACAGTTAAGCCCAGCAATTCTCAACTTTGGTTCAACATTACAATCATCTCGGGGACTTAAAAAAAATACTGATGCCTGGGCCCCACTCCAGACCAATTAAATCAGAATTGGTGAGAGCAGAGAGTGAGTGTCATTATTTTTTAAAAATTTCCCTAGCGGATCCTAATATGCTGGCAGAGTTGAGGTAGTCATACATGTAGACATAGGCTGCTTGCCTTATATTAGAAGCACTAGGACAATGTTATACTTCTGTTTAACTAGCTTGTTATAGCAATCACCCCAATATGCAATACAGTTTGAAAATAGCAGCACCAGGTCACAATCCAAGTACTCAGCACAAGGCTGCATGCAGATAGACACTTTTATATATTACATATACTTTTGTATCCATCGACTGATATCATGTTTTTGTTGCTCTTATAGATTTTGGAGCACTTTACACTATGCACATGTAATAAAACTTGATGATGATTGTTTTCTCTGGGAGTAATTTCCAAGAATGGCTGACCTCCTAACAAGTCTATCTGGTGTGAACAAACATGCTGCAATTTCCAAATGACTTTGCATTATGAATTCAACACTGATGGCCGTGTTTGGAATGCATTTCTAAAGTGAAAGGAATCCACAACCAAGGTATAAAAATAAAATCATGTTATTCAGAGCTTAATTAGATTACAATTCACAAAAGAAAACCTAGAAATGTCAAAATATGTTCCCCAGCACACTACACTGGGACATATATCTGAGCAATAATCTCACTAAATCAGGGGAAAAGGGTCATCATTTGAACAAACTCACTAGCTGATAAAAAGTAAAAGAGCAGAATACTCAATATGCTTCAGTATTCCTAAAACCCATCTTTTCAACTGAATGTATACAGCATATATCACACTAATGTGAAGAAACTGAACTTTCTATGATACACATCCCTAAACCAAAAATAAAGACATCGAATTTATGGATGGGAAGGAGTATTTTTTTGGATGTGTTCTTACCTACATCCTGACATAGATAACAAATATATTTTTTAAAAATCACAGAAAATACCAAACTGAATCAATAGGGTCCTTCCCAGGCAAGATGGTCTTTGTAGAGGTATCAAGGAGCATTTTGGAGTAGGGATAAAGGGTTGTGAGTGTCTACAGGATATCAACCAGAAAAATTTAGGGTAGTATCCGAGCATAGCCCTTTATGGCATTAATATGCATACTTCTCAAAGCAATTTTTTAGGAAGTTAGACTAGACGCACATTTTAATTACTCTTGGGAACTCGTAAAGCACCAATTTTGGGTTCCACTCCTAGAGATTCTGATAATAGGTTCCCAAGAGAGAGCAAGGGCCCATATGGTATTAGTAGGCAAAATATGATGCTCAGACCTGTTTCAAGGAACCACTGTATAAGTGTGAACCTGACTACTAATAGAGGTTAGTGTTTGAGATGCCAAGCCTATTGGCTTGAATGTAGTTCCTACAGTTAGAAAATGAGGACTAAACAACTTTTAAGTTCCCTCCATGTATAAAATATCAAGTATGATTATGACTCTAGGATTCTAGGATTCCTGAAAAATATCTGATATTATGTTAACAAAAAAGGAAGAGCAGATGGTTGTTGGATAGGCAAGTAGTGGTATCTGATCTTACTTATGCGCTTATTCAAACAAGGAGAGTTAGAGTCATCTCCAGAGATCCAAGTTGTGTAGGAGAGCCAAGGCAGAAACAGTCCATAAACACATGAAGAGGTGAGATTTTGAGATCCAAAAAGGGCACAACTAACCAGTAGGAAACCAAGTTCAGTCAAAAAAGAAATTGTACAATGACCCATAAATAATCAGGGAGGTAACATAAAGCACTATGGGCATATAATTGCTAATCACAAGAAAGAAGCTATAGACTCTCATTTGGTTTTAAGCCCCTTAACTTCTCATGTTAGCCCCCTTGACATTCTCAGACTGAATTTAGCTTTGGCCTATGGATTTACAGGACTCACGCCCCCATCTCCTGAATAAGTCTTCCTATGTGCATGATCATGTTTCTAAAAAAATTTAACTTTGCCATTCTTCACCAAACCCAACTCCCAGTCCTGGGATAAATGGACCTGACAAGTATTCTGGTCTTCTGGGAATTGATGTTATAACATTGATTATTTCTTGTATCATTCATACCATCTACTGGGGGTAATTAATACATCAGCCCAAATGAATTTGAAGAGTTATATTTTTCATACCATATTTTAGTTATAGAATTGATTATTCATGGTCTTACATTTAGGTCTTTAATCCATTTTGAGTTTATTTTTGTACATGTTGTGAGAAGATGTTCTAACTACATTCTTTTACATGTAGCCATCCAGTTTTCCCAACACTACTTATTGAAGAGACTGTCTTTTCCCCATTGCATATTTTTGCTTCCTTTGTCATAGGTTAATTGACCATATATGCGTGAGTTTAATTTTGGGCTCTCTATTCTGTTCCATGGACCTATGTGTCTGTTTTCATGCCAGTACCATGCTGTTTTGATTTCTGTAGCTTTGTAGTATAGTCTGAAGTCAGGGAGCTTGATACATCCAGTTTTGTTCTTTTTTCTTAAGATTGCTTTAGCTATTTGGGACCTTTTGTGGTTCTACACAAGTTTTAGCATTATTTGTTCTGGTTCTGTGAAAAATGTCTTGGGTATTTTCATAGGGATTGCACTAAATCTGTAGATTGCCTTGGGTAGTATGGACATTTTAACAATATTAATTCTTCCAATCCATGAACATGGTATATCTTTCCATTTATTTGTATCATCTTCAATTTCCTTCATCAATGTCTTATAGTTTTCAGAGTATAGGTCTTTCACCTCCTTGGTTAAGTTTATTCCTAGGTATTTTATTCTTTTGATGCAATTATAAGTGGTATTGTTTTCTTGCTTTCTCTTTCTGGTAGTTCATTATTATTGTATAGAAAAGCATGAAATTTTGCCATTTGCAACAACATGGATGGACCTCGAAGGTATTATGCTCAGTGAAGTAAGTCAGACAGAGAAAGACAAATACTGTATGTTATCACTTTTATGTGGAATCTAAAAAATAAAACAAATGAATGAATATAACAAACCAGGAAGACTCATAGATACAGAGAACAAACTAGTGGTTGCCAGGGGGAGGGGGTGGGGAGAGGGGCAAGATTGGGGAATCGGATTAAGCGGTACAAATTACTAGGTATAAAATAAATAAGACACAAGGATGTAATGTATAGCACAGACAATATAACCAATATTTGATAATAACTTTAAATGGAATATAGTCTATAAAAATATTGAATCACTATGTTGTATACCTGAAATTAATATAACATTGTAAATCAACTATACTTCAGTTTTAAAAAAGGATGATTATATCCAGATATGTTTGCTTATTATACTGAATCTTTCTCGAGTCAGTAACTGAGAAATTCTGAGAATTCAAAGAAATGTATAGAATATGAAGTTGAAGGGGGACTAGAGAGTGACTACTTAAAGGGTATAGGATTTCCTTTAGGGGTGATTTAAATGTTCTAAAATTGACTGTGGTAATGGTTGCACTACTCTGTGAATAGACCAAAACCATTGAATTTTACACATTAAATGTGTGAATTGTATTGTGAGTTATATCTCAGTAAAGCTGTTTTAAAAAGTCCATCCACAGCCCCGTCCTCAGTCCCAGCTAAGGCTGCAAGCCCAGACTCAGACCCAGACTCAATCACAGAGTGTCACTCTTGATTAGTGTACGTAGATTATGGTAACTCCACTTTCTTTGGTCAGCAATTGGCTAAGGAAAACTCATGCGACCCAATTTTAGCCAATAGGATGTAAGGGAATGGTTTCTTGAGGATAAAAGGATGAGAAAGATTTCTTAGCACTTAGAGACTTACAAGAAACAAATAATTCTTTTTTCTGCCCCTTTCTGCATTGCTGTATGACGATGTGATACCTGGAGCTGTTGCAGCCATATTGATATTACGAGGGGCAAATTACTCTACATATTGTGGATGGAAGAGCAGGAAATAAAATGATGTCTTTATGCTACAGAAGTGACAAACACTACCTTTGGAGTTCTTGTTATGGTGAGATAATAAATCTCTTCATTGTTAAAGCCACTCTGAGTTGCATTTTTTTCAATTTGTAGTTGAGAACATCCTAAATAATAAAAAATATTTATTTATATTCCATCTTATACCAAAATCACTTGAAGTACCTAAATAATCGTTTAAAATTAAGCATTATAAAAGTCTTTAGGAGCTCATATTACCATGTCCATCAACCCTATCTGACAGTGAACCCTGCACCCCATTATTGAAGAGATGATAATTATTTAAATCACTAGTAGACTTTTAGAGAATGAATGCATTCCTCTCTCTCCATCACTTTTCAGTGTTTAACAGATCTCCTGGAAAGTTCTTCCTTGTATATAACCTGATGTGAAAAATCTTAACATTATATAGAAACATGCAAAACCACTGGTAGTATAAATTTTAGGCACTACAAATGTTTAGAATTTGTAAGTTAACAAGTAGTTCTAAACATAATAACCAGGTTAAGTAGATTTGATGCAGATGCTTAAGTCTGGATGATAAACCAATTAGATGAAAGAATGTCAGCAATGTTTTGTCTGAGAATCATGACAAATGTTTAATGAAACAAAACTCTAAATCATTCTCGGTTCTAGACAGAAAAGCCTCCATTTCACAATAGACTTTAAGTCAGTGTGTGTGCATGTCTATTTAGGTTAGGGAGTTTCTGGAGTTTCTGTTAAGATCATTTGCTAATATACATGAAGTCCCTAGTTATTACAACTGCTTTGAAAAACAGACAAAGAAACTAGGGGCATTTCACCACAAGCCCAGTACCAAACACTGGCACTGAACAATAAAAATGTCAACTTCTCCTTTCTCAAAAGACATGGGAGCACGTGTGAGCCCTTGCCAGTGGAAAAGCTTTTATTTGGTTGTTTTTCCCTGAGGCAATCAGTGTGTTAAGACAGAGATTCTCAAGGGAGTCGATTCAATTCAACTAACAGTTGTTGAGTGCCTACTATGTGCCAGGTGCTGGGAGACCCAGAGGAACTCAGAAAAGGATTCACTAAGGGAATGACTTCCTTGACTTCATCTCTGTTGCTCCCTGTTTTGGCTGTGAAAATTACAATGGCTGTTGACAGAATTTCACAGTGCTATACTGGATTCATGGGAGATAAGCATATGGACTTGGGGCTATACCTAAGGAAGCATTTGTGCACTGTCAGAATTAAAATCCATAACCTTAAGGCAGTTTTCATATTTCGTTTTGCTTTATCACCATAGTTCCTATCACTGATGATACGTGCCCTAGCATGTATTTCCTACTTCTACTTCTTCAGTAACTCATTGCAATCTGATATCTGCTCTTTCCACTCCACTGAAATTGCTCCTGAAATAAAGGTCACCAAAGTGTCAAAGTGCCAAGTGCCTTTTTCAGTCCTCAGTCTCTTCAACTTTTCTGCAACATTTCATAGTGCTGACCACCCTCACACCTCTTGATTCCCTCTTTTCCCTTAGACTCCAAAACACTACATTATCATGGTTCTCATTCTATCTCTTTTTTTTTTTTTTTTTTTTTGCGGTACGCGGGCCTCTCACTGTTTTGGCCTCTCCCGTTGCGGAGCACAGGCTTCGGACGCGCAGGCTCAGCGGCCATGGATCACAGGTCCAGCCGCTCCGCGGCATGTGGGATCCTCCCGGACCAGGGCACGAACCCGCATCCCCTGCATCGGCAGGCGAACTCTCAACCACTGCGCCACCAGGGAAGCCCTCATTCTATCTCTTTGACTGCCCCTTCACTAACTCTTTGATTGGCTACTCTTCCTCCACCAGCACCTCAAGGTCTTTTCCTCAGTCCATTTTATTTTGCTTTGTTTTCTTTGCTCTCTATATTCTCTCCATGGGCAATTGTATCCATTGCCACAGCTTTAGTTAACACCCAAACTCTGAATATACTGATGAATTCATATCTACATCTCCAGCCCTAATCTCTTACCTAAACCCCAATCTCACAATCCCAACAGTCAGTTGACTTTTACCCCCTTGGGCACCTCAAAGACATGTCCAGGATGGAACATCTTTCCCCATCACAAACCTACTCCACCTCCTAAATATCCAATTTCATTTAATGGTACCCACACTCCCAGTTGCCCAAGATTGAAACTTTGGAGTCATTTTACCTTCCCTCTCACTCTTAACATTGCATATTCCCAGAGTTACCAAAGTTTGAATGTCTCAATCGTATGTCCATCTCTTAACTACCCGCACTGCCAATACTTTAATTTGGACAAATGTCAACTCTTTCCTGGACTGTGCCAATGGCCTCTTAAATAGTATTCCTGCCTCTAGTCTCTCTGGATGCTGTATTACTGATATAGCTATAAATTGGAAGCTGGAAATAAATTAGTAGTGGCAGCATGTGGTTATTGGGCAAGAACTGCCACAGAGAAGTGCTTCTTTTCTCAAAGGGATTTTCTTGCTTCATATTGCCCCACTTACCCTAGGGCACATGCCATTAGTCAGTGAGTAACCCTTGCCACTGGTTGTCACAACCAGATTAACTTACTCAGCATTGACAATGTCATCATAATAGCTATCTAGAAAGCATTGATAGCTAATGTTCAAGAGAGATTGATATAACTAACTATTCTATGTAGATTGGCTATGAGAAGCAAAAATAAAGATGTCCCAGGATATCATTAAGGATAGAGTAGTTGGTTGGTATTCCTTCAGGAAAAGTAAGTTTGAAACATCATTCAGATCTGAGAAAATGAGTGTTTAAAAAAATATTCATGACCCCTGCTGAATGTTTAGCATGGTACTAACCCTTTGGAATATGGTTTTGACAAATGAACTCCTTCTCTTCAGAAAAGACTGTTTCCTTGCAATAGCGTATTCTTCAATATGGATTATTTTCAACATGATATATAAAATAAAGTGCTTTTAAGTCACCTTTTTCTCCTCAACCAGTCTCCATTCTGTAAATTTTAATTTATAAGTTAGCAAATTCTAAACCACTGAAAGTAATTTAATATACCATATGGGTTTTTGTAATTTCTTTGCTCAAGGATTTATTTTGCTACGGGAGATAACTTAAGTCTTTCCTAACACCTAGAAATTCTAACATATCTCAGTACTGCCTGCCAATATCTTATGTAACTCTTAAAAGGCTGTATCGACACAACACTGAAACTTCCAGCTGAAAAGCCAAATTTTTAGGTAATCTACAAGCTGGTTTGCTTGTGAGCCATGAAACAACAAGCTTAAGTGATTTTTTTTCTGAGTGTAATTAACACATAGTGCTGCTATAATAATGAGCTGATTTGGAGAGAACCAACTGAATTCAATCAAACTGGTTGTTTTCACAACAGTTTCAAGTCACTTAATTTCAAAACAACTAGGTCTTTGACTTATTGCAGTCATGTGTGAACACAAAGCCTGAACTGGCCATTTGTTTAAGTAATGTACAAACATAGCTTACTGTGATACCCTTTTAAACGATGAACCCCCATCCTCCCAAGCCACTTTCAATCCCTCCAATACTATCATTTATCATGTCACCTACGTGCTTAAAATCCTCAAGTAATTTTTTCTTGCCTACAAATAAAGTCTGAGCCTTTGATTATGTCATTCTGCCCAAATGGAAAATTTTCAATCTTCTTCTCAATCTCTCCAGATTATAGATTCTCCTCAAGCCCCAGTGTCTCAACTCCTCTACAAAAGCAACCATAACTACTACAGTGTGCACTAAGTTTCTCTTCTCTGAGTATGTATTGCACTGAAAATCTAAAGAACAGAAAGTTAACATGTGAAAAACACGTGTCAAAATTATTGCTCTGTACCTGGCAGAGTACCTAACAGAGTACCTAGCACATAGTAGATACTCCATGGACACCTGTAAACTTGTCTCATCGACTTCTACCAATGGAATAAGAATGCACCTAAGGTGTGATAACAACCTTCCAAATTATACTTCACTTAGTAAATAACAGGGAAAATCTCCTTTCCTTTGTGCCTTTAATTCTCCACTGAATCAATGTTAATTTGCATAAGTATACCATAGTTGTAGGCACTGTTCTATCACTGAAGACATAACAGAGTGGGTCAGCCTGCAATGGGCAGTAGGTTTCTGGAGAAGGAGTTAGGGCTTTCTTCCAATACCAATCACCTCCTCCATTCAACTTCTACCAAAGAGGTATTCATGACTGAATATCATGTTTATGACTAGAAAACAGACTTGATTCAGTAGGACAAGGGTTGCTAAAGCTGGCATAAAAAGCTGTCAGTGACACAAATGACACTGAGTATCATTACAGATTAGTTTACAGTGAGAAAGCGATTCTCATTCACATTATCTGGGCCATCAAAAGAAACTTTCTGTATTAATTTGCACAACCTCTATTTAATGAAATTATACCAATTCTTAACATTATGAGGATAGAAGAGACACAGGAGGAGAAGGCGGGAAAGAACAGGATGGAGAAGGATTGGTTTTGCATATTAAACAGAAATGTGGAGGAAGTTGGATTTTTGCCATATTCTCTGGCTCTATTAATAGACAATACACCAATGGTTCAAAACAAAATCATCAGACACTAACATAGAGAAATGTGCATGCAGATCTGACACATTATTTTATTTATAAGACATCCTCTCCATAGGAAGAATAAATTTACTACACTGCATGAAATAAAAAGTGGAAAAAGAAATATTTAGACATCTGCATCATAAAGGCATCACAATGACAGGTAATATTCCTTGATGTGGTGAGACTCCCATGGATACAGGTGGGGGAGGAGAAGCAGAGACGCTTTTAATGACAGTAGGAAGACAAAAGCTGAACTACTTTTCTGTTCAACTTTTGAGAGACTGGTGGTACCAGGTCCACAATTCAGAAAGAGAATTATGCTAACTCCTTAAGCTTGTTTCAACAGAGGACACAGGTAGTGAAAATTACATGGACTTTTTTTTCTGGGAAAACATTTTGTCTTCTCCCTGTTCACCAAATATTTTATCACTACTATAATTAACAAAGTAGTCACATTTTTAAGCCATCATGGTTGGTCTGAGGTACTTTCTGGGCGCTTCAAGAGCCACAAGTCTTGCCATTAGAGAGAAAAACAGTTTTAGTAAAGAATGAATCAAATGACTTGGTGCTGATGACATTCAAGTTTTGCACGTGTGATATATACTGACATAGAGCATTTTTTGAAATGCATATGGATGCACAATAGCATTGCAAGCAGAACAACCCAATATCTGTTCCTCATTCTGTACCCTACTTGTTAGGAAGTAGAACCTAGTAACATATAATGCCTTCTTTAAAAAAAAATATCATTAGGAATCTTTGAGAAACTTGGCCCTTTTCATTTACACCTGATAACTTTAAAACATCATAACCTCTTTAGGAAACAACATTGAAGTTCAGATGAAGCAAAGCTAACTTAAGAATGCTCATATTCACACTAGGGAATGAGCACCATTTACAAAAGTTTTACCATATGAATTTACCATATGAATTTAAATAGTAACCCCAACCAAGTTATCAACATTTGCTATTATTATTAATAGCTACTCCTTCCACTCCACTTCATTTTCTGCAGAGTATTTCTGCATACACTATCTTGATTTTTCATCACAGTAGCCTTGGGAAATAAACTAGAAAACCAAGGCCTAGAGAGGTTATGTGAATTCTTCAATGTCACACAGCTAGTTAGTAATAAAGTCAGCAATTGAAATTAAAGGACCCAGATTACTAATCTAACGTACTTATAGTGTAAAATGAAAGGCTCATTATGTTTACACTATAACATATTAAATATTGAAAAACTAGAAACATTTAAATTTATTCTTCTTAAAGAGATTTTTAGAGAAACAGGATACCAAAAATGGTTGGCTGTAAGGGTTGGTATAACTTTAATGTGTCTGTGAAATGAGATACAAATAATTGAAGACAGATAAAATTGAATATTAGGTGGTATCTAAATGGCTATGGAATCATAAATTCCATTTCCCCATAATCAAATCCCCATAACTAGTTTGGTTTGCGGCTGTTAGCTTCAGCCAGATATGACACTGTTGTTTAATCTTTGAGTTTCACCTGCAGAAAACAAACAAACATTGCAATAGAATCCTGAGAGGGCTTTTGCAATTACCTTTCGAGATACCTATATGAAGCAAATGCCCATTCCTCTCAGGATTTAGTGCCCAGCACACTCTCCCACTGACAGGACAAGGCAGCTCTAGGTGACTAAGCAGTAACTCCAGTATACCATGTAAAGTCTACACGCAGACAGTAAGGATACAAAATTAAAAACTGACTAAACATTTGGCCTAAAGTAGTCTGAATAATATTTAGCACATAAAATCTGGGGCAAAATTGGATGAACTGCAAACATCCCAAAGTGGGTTTGAAAAAGCAGACAGCAGTGTCCTGAAATTTATTATCATCACTGTCAGTTGTGCAATAGCCTATATGAAATGATTTGGTGATTTCAGTCTCATTCCCAATGGGGCAGATATTCACATCATTACAATCACTGTGAAAACGGTACACTTGTTTGTAGTCTCAGTAGAAATATCAAGAAACTTACGGAGCATGGAGAACCTAATCGTAAGAAGTGGTCTCTCTAGGTGTGTCTGAGGACACTTTTTAGGGACAATGACTTTTACTTTCATAAACTCTTGAGTATAAATACTCTGACTCCATAAAGAACTCCAACCTCCATGGTTTGGGGCTTCAAAATGAACAAGGTTAAAAAAGGGCCCACCAAACACAGAATAAAATGGGAAATCTTGTATTACAAAATAGAACTAGAGAAGCTGGATACTTTTGTTTTCTATACTATTTTTTTCTCTCCACCTTCCTTCCTTCCTGTTAAATTGTAAGTATCCTACAGAAAACTCTGGATATGGAATAAGAGAGACCTAGGTTTTTGCCCTTGTTTTCTGCTATATCGCTTATGTAATTCTGGACAAAGAATTCCTCTGTAAAGTGGGAGTGGAACTTTGCTCTGTGTATGTGATAGGATTCAGATCCAAGAGAGTCAAACAAATTGTAAGTGATATGTTAAATGCCCTGACTGATCTGAGAAGCTTCTTTGCTCACCACATACATTACCTGAATAGACTCAATAGTGAGAACTTCAAACCCTGGCCTGGATCACTACAATTTCCCACCTTCCTCACAAGCTAAATAAAGAGGCCAGAATAAAGCAATCACAATTTTGTGTCCGGGGATATATTTGCAGATTGTTATATACAGTCAAACTCACTTCTGTTGCTTTGTTGACATGCTTATGTGTGTGTCTGTGTCTGTCTGTATTGTACCTCCACAGCAAGATATAAAGAACTCATGGCTATAAGTAAACATATTATTATCATCTATTTATTTAGTATTTCTTTTTCAGACAAATACATCTAATAGGGTTCTGGAGCGTTCTGGAACTGAACATTGTTTGTCTTCAAGAGTAACCTAAGGTACTTGCCACTCAGCATTTACTTCAACCTTAGAGCTTAACAGACGGCCTGGTGTACGGTAAGCATACAGTAAACGTTTGCTGAATAAATGAGCTACCCCCATGCAGGGTTTACCCATTTTTTCTGTGTTCCCTCAGTCCCTGTGCACACTTTACACTTAGATTTGTTGTCTGGACCAAGGTACTTGTATAGCCTTTGCTTGTATTTAGTGTCTGCTGTACGTGGCAAACACATCCTAGGATAACACCCAATAAGTCATGCCCTTATGTAATCCCTGCCCCTTGTGTGTGGACAGAATCTGTCACTTGCTTCTAATCAATAGAATATGGAAAAGGCAAAAGGATTTTTCAGGTATAATTAGGACCCCCTAATGAGTTGACTTTAGTTTAATCAAAAGAGAGATTATCCTGGGTAGACCTAATGTGGACAGGAGAGCCCTTTAAAACACTGTTAAGGCCATCTCTGAAATTAGAGATTTGAAGTAGCAGAGTCTCTCTCTCTCTCTCTCTGTGGCTGACTTTGAAGAACCAACCTGCCATGAATTTTATAGTTGGAAAGAAATTAACTCCAACAACAACATAAGGGAGTTGGAAGTGGATTTTTTCCCCAGTCTAGCCTCCAGATGAGAACAAGCTCAGCCAACAACCTGAGTGCACCCTTGTGAGACTCTGAGCAGAGAAATCGTGGAAGTCATGCCCAGACGTCTGACTTACAGAAATTGTGAGCTAATAAATTGGTGTCGTTTTCAGCCACTCAGGTTGTGATCATTTGTTACAGGGCCATAGAAAACCAGTACACGCTGTGTGTGTACAGATCATACTTCTCATCCTAGAGGATAAACACTTTGAGGGAAGAAAGCACATCTTTTGCTTTCCCTCTCTCTCAGTGCCAAGTGCCCAGCCAAGTACACAGCACGGGCATACTTGCAGGCTGAAATAAATCGTTTCTACTTGTGAGCACTAGGTATTATACTGTACTTTCTGCTGAAACTGTTTTCTACTGAGGAAGTGAAACGCAATATACTGACTTCTGTTTTGTCACATATTTTTCAGCAGAGTGGCAAAAATTAGACACACATGAAAAACAGTGGGAGCTGTGTACCTACTTATCAATGCACGAAGCTGAAAAATGACCACATTCCTTTTAAAGATGGCAATAATGTAAGATGAAAAAAAATAATTCAGCAATCCAATTACAATGAACTGACTAACAAACTGGCTATGGTGGCCACACATGGCTGGTATAAATCAGAATTATTTTCCTCTTTCTTAATTTGCTTCTCAGTCAGGCTACAGCTTTGCTTTTAAAGTAACGGAGGTATCTATTTCCTATCTGACCCTTGGAGAGTTTTTAAGAGATTCAGTTTTATCTTAAAACTAAACACCCCGAGCCCATGCTAATTTCCCTACAAAAAATGCAGTTCTCTTAATAGCTAAGTTTCTATTCAAAACCTTAACACTCTCCTTGCCAATCAAAGATCAGTTTCTTAAACTCAGCAACATGTAGGAGAAGCCAAAGTAAAGGTCTTATAGGAAAGAACCCAAGGCCCGGAAAACCATTTCTTCATTCAGTCTAGTTTTTTTTCTTTTGTTCTCACTCTCTTTTTCTCTCCAACTAAAATATTGTTTATTCATTACTATAAAGGGAAACAATAAGTGTGGGAAATAGTATGGACAATCAAATCCTTCATACAGTTTTTATTATAGAAATCTAGCTATATATTCTTATTTCAGTTGCAAGAAATATCAAAACTCAAGCAGCTTAATATTATGGGACAAGATGAAAGGACATAAAGTGTTATCAGTGACTTCTTGTTAATGTTGAGGTAGCAACTACCAGGGAATTCTAAAGTCTGTTATTTAAGTTAAGCAAGGCCTTTATCCCCTTGTTAAAATGCAAACAGCACTGGGAGACCATCTCTCAGAGCCTTAAGTCACTTTAGGGTTCCAAATGACAAAGTTTATCAGCTTCTTTTCTGAAAGTAGGCTTTATGTTTTCCAGGGAGTAGACACAAAGGAAGAGGGTAAACTTAAATCCCCTGGTTGCCTGAGGCAATAGGAGACATCCACCACTGAGACTTGAAAAAGTACCCAAGAAAGCGAGATCCGCATTCCAAACTGCCTGAAGAATTTTTCTGTATTCAAGCCTGAATGGGATGTAGTGTCAGCTGTCTGGGTGGCTGCCTACTGCTATGAGTTGTAAGATTTCAGTTTCAGGTGCATACTTGTTTTTTCCATTTTAATTAGTCATTAAAATGAATTAAGACAATCTCATCATTCCTAATGCAATGGAAAAGGACAAAAAATTACTGCGTGGCATATATAGAACAGTTGAAGAAGTTGACTGAAAATTTTATGGCAGAAAGGAATATATTTCCACAAATTCCTCTTGTATACTATCTCCCCCACTGCATGGCCTTCATCACTTTTCGAAAATGCTCAATGATATATATCCTTTAGGGAATTAAATAAAAGTACTTGGAAGATCAGTGATAAGCTAGGAAGCAGGCCTGCTACTCCAGTCCATTCTTCTGAAACGATTTCCCTAAACATCCTATAATTTAGTCATACCAGATGGTCCCTCAGACATACCATAGATTGCATGCCTTTATGCTTTTACTTATTATAATATACCCAAGTTAGATTCACTTTTCTATCTTTTCTAACAGCCAAGTTCCTAGTCATTTTCTAAAGTCCAAATAAATGTCACCTTTCTATAGTATATTCCCAGATATAAAACATGAGATACAGTCAGAGACTTCCTTCTCTGTGATTCTAAATCACTTCATATATACCTCTATTACTGTTCATTTTACATTATATTGTAGGGGGTTTTGTTTGTTTGTTTTTACGTTAGTTGTACCTCAACTTCCACACTGTGAACGCCTTGAGGCTAAAAATTATGTCCCATCAGTCTTTACACACAGCAGTCTTCCTCCAAAACCATCACAGTGTCTACAACAGAACATGGCCATAGTGTGTGCTCAATTTATGTTGGCCGGATTGGATTAGAAAATTGATATTAGAGGTCCAGAGAAGAAAAGTAACCAAAATAGCTCTTTCTTGCCAAACAGGTACTTGTTTCTCACAAATGGAATCCCCCAGATCTAAAGAACCAGAAACATTCTTTTTGGTTGGAATATTACTTCAATTTAAAGGCTCTAGAGCAGTAATTTCAGAGAAGGCCTCTATACCCTTTTTTAGCTACCAGAGAATCAACTGCCCATGAAAAGAGGCTATCTTTGTTTATACTCCAAATTCTTTCAATACAGGCGATAAGTGATTCACATCTCATCCAAATCAATTAATAATTTTATGTACTTCATAATGTAACAGGTTTAATGAAGGAAATAGGAGAAATATAAGACATATTCTTATATTAAAAACTCCTGCAATATAGTGGGGGAGATCATTTTAATGCACAAAAAAGAATTAGATAAAATGTGACTATACAAACATGCAAAATTCTGCATTCTGACTATATAAAAGCTGTACGCATTCAAAAAATGGGAAAGTCAAGTTAGAGTCATGCAGCTTAGAATATTTCATGGGCCTGAAAGAATTTAATAATGCAAAGAGAGTTGAAATAAAGGCTGCCTAAGACTTAAAAACATCTCAAAGAATTCTAGACCACGCAAGGAAATTAAGAGACGATTCTTCCTAAACTCCGCATTTTATATAAGAAATAAACCCAGATAGAGAAAATGACTTACCCAAGGTCCCAAAGTGGATGTGTGCAATGCTGGGAGAGAATCTTCATTGCTCCTATCACCTCAAGTAGTCTCCTACAAACTCACTTAAATTACATACAGGCTATTTGTTTTCTATTTATGTGGGGGAAGATGTGCTCAGATGCAAACTTTTTTTTTTTTAACATCTTTATTGGAGTATAATTGCTTTGCCATGGTGTGTTAGTTTCTGCTTCATAACAAAGTGAATCAGCTATACATATACATATGTTCCCATATCTCTTCCCTCTTGCGTCTCCCTCCCTCCCACCCTCCCTATCCCACCCCTCTAGGTGGTCACAAAGCACCGAGCTGATCTCCCTGTGCTATGCGGCTGCTTCCCACTAGCTATCTATTTTACATTTGGTAGTGTATATATGTCCATGCCACTCTCTCACTTTGTCGCAGCTTACCCTCCCGCCTCCTCGTATCCTCAAGTCCATTCTCTAGTAGGTCTCAGATGCATACTTTTTTGCTAGGAAAAACGCCCTCTTAAAACATTGTCTAGATCAATTTCTAAAAGAGAACCTGGAAATGTTGACAATATAACCATAAAAACTTGAGTAAATCTATTGCATTTAAACAACAACAGAAAATGACTTCTGGGGAGGGAGAGGCATAAAACCAGAATAACATTTCTATTATAGACTTTGTGTTATAGAGATGAGTTACGTCATCACATACATAGGAAACAAGAGTTCCCCAGAAATATAATTGAGCTTGTATTATAAGTGAATTATACTTTTTTCTTTTTTCAAAATTAGCCAATGGTTAACAAAAATGGCACTGCCCAGCAGAGACTATTGGCCCTCTGATAGAAGGTGTCTTCTGTTTTTACATGCTAATCCCTGACACACAGAAACAATTTTAATTTATGTTCTGGCAGCATCTGAGCTGCAAGAAACTGAGGCTACCGACATCTGGCTTGATAAACCACATAGCTGTAAGCAAGCTTATAAATTAAATTATTTAAGTATCCCCATTTAATTTCCAGCATCTCTAAGCACAGGATGACAGACTGAAATGTGTCAAACTCAAAGAAACCAGCCTAAACTCATCTCAAACATGACACTTAAAGTAATTCAATAACATTCCACATTTCACAAACAGACATGAAAACACATTTCACCCCATCAGTATAATTTGTAGTGCCCAAGCAGAATCATGCCATGATATCCCACAAGAAGCATAATTTAGAATGGACATAAATTTTACTTAAAGATTCAATTATTGCCTTAAATATATGACTGTGTGGAAAAATCTCAGTATGTTTGGTACAATCCCCTCAGTCTAATATATTAGAGCAAATGAGGCAAGTCATCAGGAGACTTTTGTTCTCCCATTTGGGGAGAGCATAGTTATCATTATCATTGGCATTTATTCATTAATTCATCCAACATATATTTGTAAATACCTACTAGATGCTAGGTACATAGCTAGGTGCTGGGGATCTGGCAGTGAATAAAGTCTAGATAGTTTCCACCGTCATGGAGATTATTATCTCACCCTCACTAGATAAAACGTACTGATTGTCAACAGGAACTCTCATGCATTGCTGGCAGGAACGCAAAAATGGTGCAGCCACTTAGGAAGACATTTTGGTGCTTTCTTAAAAAACTAAACATAGTTTTACCAGACGATCCAGCAATCATACTCCTTGGTATTTATCCAAAGGAAATGGAAACTTATGTTCACACAAAAACCTGCACAGAGATGAGTATAGCAGCTTTATTCATAATTGCCAAACGGAAGCAACCAAAAGATGTCCTTCAGTCCTTCAGTGATGGATAAATAAACTATGGTACATTCAGACAATGGAATATTATTCAAGGCCAAAAAGAAATGAGCTATCAAGCCATGAAAAAACTATGGAGAAACCTTAAGTACATATTACTAAGTCAAAGAAGCCAATCTGAAGAGTATTTCAACTATAGGGCACTCTGGAAAAGGCAAAACTATGGAGAAAGTAAAAAGATCAGTGGTGCCAGGGCCTGGGGAAGGGAGGGGAGGGATGAATATGGGCGATGGGTGCACAGAGGATTTTTAGGGCAGTGGAACTATTCTGTGTGATACTATTATGGTGGATTCATGTCACTTTACATTTGTCCAAACCCACAGAACATACAATACCCAGAATGATGCTGATGTAAACTGTGGGCTTTAAGTGATTATGGCATGTCAGTGTAGGTTCATTATTTGTAACAAATATCCACACTATGGGGATGTTGATGCTGGGGGAGGCTGTGCATCTGGCGGGGTGGGGGCAGGGGGCATATGGGAAATCTCTGTACCTTCCTCTCAATTTTGCTGTGAACTTTAAACTGCTCTAAAAATTTGTCTTGTACTGATTGTCCTTCTAAAGCATTGGAACTCATTAATTCAGGATCTATTTAAATCCCTTTCCCCCTAGCAGCTCACAAAAGATAGATATATAATACTGACCCTGATAAAATATATACACTTGGCTACAAAAGGAATATTGCGCACGTGCAGGAAAAGATGGACTTCCAAAAATCTGGTTCCAAAAGTGACTTGCTCATTGTTGCTAGAGGTAGGCGGGAACTTGTGCCTCAGTCAATCACAAAACAAAAATACACTGAGTTCCTGCTACGGGCAAGGCAACACACTAAGCTTTGGTAGGGCACTAATGAGCAAGATGCTAAACTGTCTAAACTAGAGGTAAATCTCATGGCAGTGATATAAAAAAGAAAGGAGGGAAGTGAAAGACATTACGAACCACCAATGGGACACAGTGACTGATTATATACAGAAAGCAAAGTACAAGGAGGGGGCAAAGAAAGCCTCAAGGTTTTAAGCCTGGGTAGCTAGAAGAATAATGGAATTTCTGACAGAAAGCGAGAAGGTGAATAGGGGACCCAACCTCTATGTTTCCAACCTCGGAAACATGATGTGCTCACCTTTAGAAACGCAATGCGTTTCCCACATCAGCAGAATATCCAAGCATACATATGTGGCAGGAAGTTGGAGATTACGGGACCATAGTGCAGGAAACAGATTTTTAAAAAATAATTTATATAAGAAATGGTAGTTAGACTCATAAAGGTAGATGAAATCTCCAAGGAAGAAAAGGTAGAGGAAGAAAAATAATGGATCTTGAGTATATCCATAGTCTGAGTATAAAAAACAAAATAATCCAGGAAGAAATCTCCATTTTCTTTACTCAAGAAAGCTTCACGGGAAATGAACAACACTGATATCAGGCAAAGAGAAGACAAACAAGTTCTTCTCAGAATGGTGATATGAGTAGGCAAAAGATTGGGGGACACCACAAAACCAAGTTACTCTGATTCACTTCTCCTTCCTTCCTTCCTTCCTTCTTCTTTCCTTCCTTCCTCTCTTTCTTCCTTTCTTTCTTTCTCCTTCTTCCTTTCTTTTTATTCAGACTACTGCAAACACTTTTAAGACTATATTTCAGAATATACCTACTAGAATTATACTTTGGAGGCATCACATTAGGATCCTTTAGTTGAGGTATTCTACAATAAAAGCACTCTCTGGGCAGGTGTCTGAAATTCACCTGCCATATCCAAAGGTCCAGTCCAATATTCAGATGCCTTAACTTAGGAATTCCAAAATTTGGAATTTAAAAACAAGTCAGAAAACAAGAAAAACAAGTCAGATTTTAAAAAACCAGAGTTCTTTTCTTAACTGATTTAGTAA
This sequence comes from Globicephala melas, assembly GCF_963455315.2. NCBI lineage: Eukaryota > Metazoa > Chordata > Mammalia > Artiodactyla > Delphinidae > Globicephala > Globicephala melas. The sequence continues at coordinate 22,593,008 of NC_083335.1, read as the reverse complement.
CAAATAGAGATATAAGAGTAGCTGAAACCATATTTGTATACTGGCCATACCACTTAGTTTCTCTGTAACCTGAGCCAAATTACTTAACCTCTCTTGGCCTCTGTCTTCTAAACTTTATAACTGGAGATGATAGTAGTACCAGCTTCATAAAGTTATTGTGGGGATTAAATGAGATAACAGGTGTAAAATGAATGGAATAGTTCTTGGCGTAAAGCAATTGTTCATAATTTGTTATATCACACCCGTCCATAAGCAACACATAGAAAATTCTACATGATTTTTTAAATACTAGGTCAAAAACTGAATTTTCTACTATTATTTAAAATACAAGTATGTCAGTCACATAGGATTATCTATCTTCTAGGCAGAAAACTGAGAGAACAAGATGAAAAGTTATTTATAAAGACCTACTAAGTTTATAAAATAAAAAAAACACAAACTCAAGAATGAGAAGAGAAAATATAAAATGAAGAAAGTATATTCACCCTCTTTTGCCAAATGTCAAGAATGAGAAAAAAAGATTCTCATGTGATTTGGCAAACTGGAAATTTAAGATGGGAAATCATTATTTAAGGAATAGTCTATATGCAGCCCCCTTTCCAATTCTAGTCTTATCCAAAAGTACTATCATTAAAGAAAGGATCTTAAGACAATGGAAGTAACTATCAATGCTATGTGGATATCAAATTATTCTAGGCCAATTTTATCCCTTTCCAAGATAAAATGACAAGTCACAGAGATGAAGGCAAAATGATAAAATAATCTATTTTGATTTCTATAAGAAATTTAACTTCAATTACGTGACATTCTTAAAAGCAATGAGAAGAAAGGAGGCTTACGCTAGAGTTCAGTAACCTCATTACCCTGGAAGAGTGCTAAGGAAGGCCTGTGGCAAAACAAAGAAACAAGCAGTGGAAAAGGGAAGCAGAAAAAGATGTACTAAGAAAAACTACGGGAAAAAAGAAAGACTAGAAGGAGGGAAAAGCAATGCCATGACAAATGTGTCCAGTTAATGTTTGTTAAGTGCTCAGAACAGTGCCTGACACACAAATGCTATATATATATATATATATATATATATATATATATATATATATATATACACACACACATATTTGCTAAATAAAGGATTCTATACTCGTAACGCTGACAACATGACTCCCTTACCCTTTGTATAGACATTCACATGCTTGAAAGCAGAAGCCTAGAGCAAATGATTTCTCAAGGTCCTCTGCAGCTCAGTTATTTCATAGCTCTATGTTTTCCATCATTTTAAGAGATTTCACTAGAGAAAAAAACTGATGGCATTGTTGACGCATCAGAAATCTATTTTCTACATCATCATTTTCCATTTTACCTAAAGGTATGATAGAACTACCTTTTTACTAGACAGCACTCATTTGGTAGATTTCTTAGAATTTGTGGGCTTCATCTAATACTAAACACATTAATAGCTAGTATTCTTTAAACAGCCCGTTCATTTATAAGGTACCCCTGTCAGTAAGCTCTACTGTAGATTATTTGGTACACCGAACTCTGTATTCCCATCAGTAATGAAGTAGGCATTTTTATTCAAATGTAGCAGGATGTTCAGCTCCCAGGATAATGATTAAGTGAAGATCTTTTTTATTCTGCAGACAAAGCAGATACCATACTTACAGTTCAGGCTCTCAGGGACAAAAATCTTAATGGGGGCCAAGATTTCCTCAGACTTTATGGAAATAACCTTTTTGAAAGTTTGCGTTCTGTGGTCCCTCTCTATGGCAATTCTGATTTCTTTTTCCTAGGGTCAGAGTATTCTTGACAGGCCTCCCACTCCCTTGCTATTCTTTAATAGTACTGTGATTTCCTCACTACTCTTTCTAATGAATATTTCATCTGTCTGAAGGAATAATCATTGTGTGTTTACCAAATGACAGAATGACTTACAAAAATGTACTTAACTGAAAATCAGCCTTTCTTAGAATTACCAAACAGTCTTCTTTCAGCTCCTTCCACCACCTCCTCAAACTACTGTCAACAATAAAATGAGTAGTAACTTCATGTGCTCTCTTATGATTAAAACTATAAGCTTGATGTAAATTAGTACTCATAGGTAGCATTCACATCATACAGTATGTAGATGCAAGCTTAGATCACGGCATGCGAAGAAGTGCATCTTTCATCTTGTGTTCATACACAGGATACAAAAGAGTCAAGCATGAATCAGAGTGCTTTTGAACAAAGCAGTGTGTAAAATTAAATAAAATTAAGAAGGGCATTGAAAACTTGTATTCTTTACATTAATTTATCATTGGAGGTTTACATCATACACTATGAATTATATCTAACCCACTTAACCAGGTGAGAACTTTGCAAATAGGAAGAGAACAAATCAGTCATCTATTACACACAGTGATAGTCAACCATATCACTTAAAGTGTACCTTTCAAAATTAAAGTTCACATGCAGTCGTACAGATGAGTCTGGGACAAAATAGGTAGCTGATGTGTTCTCGGAAAACAGCCACTTAAAATCATATAAGTTGAATAGTTTCATCTGACATATGTCAGACATCTAGCGAAAGTAGAACAGTATTTGAAGGTCACCAATTCAATGCCTATCCTATAGAAAAGACCCTGACTACTTCGGGTAGTGCACCACACGGCAAGGGATTACATTGCCCCTTTATGCTTATTTCAGAATTTTTGTCATTGATTTTTCAATTTTTTTTACCTTTTTAAAAAATAATATATAATGATTCTCAATATACCTTGTAAGTATGTTAGGCTGAAGAAATAGTGATTTCAAATTTATAATGGTGAGATGGAGGGCTGGACTTTGCCTCACCCAAAAGACACTTTGCCACATTCGGCTGTCAGGTTAGCAATATTATGGGGCTGAAATAACACTCCTAAGGAAGATCATCTACTCAGAGAGATTTTCCAGAAACCCTAAGAGCCATTTCTATTAACTCTGATTCCATATCCTAAACATCCAATGTTGGACTTTCTGTTGGGAAATAATGGATGCATTTCAGATTCTGGCTTATCTAGAAACACTTAGGAAAAGCCCAAGGCTTTGTTTTCAGTTTTGTGATTGTGTGTGTGTGTGTGTGTGTGTGTGTGTGTGTGTGGTGTGTGTGTGTTTCCTGGAGTAGAGGAATAAGTACCAACTAAGCAATACTTCCATTTTCCTTAAAAGATTAGAGCTAGGGCTTCCCTGGTGGCGCAGTGGTTGAGAATCTGCCTGCCAATGCAGGGGACACAGGTTCGAGCCCTGGTCTGGGAGGATCCCACATGCCGCGGAGCAACTAGCCCCGTGAGCCACAATTACTGAGCCTGCGCGTCTGGAGCCTGTGCTCCGCAACAAGAGAGGCCGCGATAGTGAGAGGTCGGCGCACCGCGATGAAGAGGGGCCCCCACTTGCCGCAACTAGAGAAAGCCCTTGCACAGAAACGAAGGACCAACACGGCCATAAATAAATAAATAAATAAAATAAAATAAAAAAGATTAGAGGGCTCCCCTGGTGGCGCAGTGGTTGAGAGTCCACCTGCCGATGCAGGGGACGCGGGTTCGTGCCCCGGTCCGGGAAGATCCCACATGCCGCGGAGCGGCTGGGCCCGTGAGCCATGGCCGCTGAGCCTGCGCGTCCGGAGCCTGTGCTCCGCAACGGGAGAGGCCACAACAGTGAGAGGCCCGCGTACCGCAAAAAAAAAAAAAAAAAAAAAAAAAAAAAAGATTAGAGCTAAATGCTATAAGAAAATGAATTGAATCTACAAGTTAAGTATTTCTGCTCCCAAATTAAGATAATTCTACAGTTTCATGGAATTATAAGCTGACAAGTGAATTGGGAATCTATATATATCTATATATCTCTATCTACCTGTCGCTATCTATCTGTCTACCTATCTATCTATCTATCTATCTCTGTAAGGATATACTCTATGCCAGAAAAGATCGACTTACCTGTACAACTGCCCCCTTGCAACAAAATCAAGTCTATCGGTTTAATTCTTCTTGCTTAGTATCCACTTCTTCTGCTTCTCCAAAGTCTAATAGGCTGTTTTATTCCTCATCTCACCATTGCACATAGGTACTTCATCCTATTGTAAGATCTTTTCTTTGCCTACTCTCAACCTTACAGAGATAGTTTGTAGCTTTGGTGAAAAATCTGAACATTACTGAAATAGGCCACACACAAAAAAAGAAAAGTAGAAAAAAAGGCAACCTAAATGATACTCTCTTACTCTCCCCTACTTAACAGCATGGATATTCTGCCATACTTTGATTTTTCTTTTAGGTGAAGCGGCAATATAGAGAAAGCTAGGTCACAGGAGGGTTCAAGGGGAATTTAAAAATGAACATGTTTGGATTCACCGATCTATACTATAAAAAGGATGAGTGTCAGCTACGAGCAAATTTAGCACTGAGAAATCCTTATAGGATTGACTGCAAATATACAGGAAGTCACTAGATGAAAGCTCAATCTAACTACAGGACCTATACCTTGACTATTCTGCTTTTACATAAAGAAAAGATGATGACCAAACTGAAATGAGATTAACTTATTTTAAATTCAAAAAACCTAAAAAACCCTAAAGCTTTAATTATTTTTTTGAGGTTCCCTCATTTAGATGCCCCATAGGCTCCTTAAACAAACAGGTATAAAATGGAACTCCTTAACCTACCTCCCCTAGACCTCTACTTTCACTTCTATCACCAAGGCAGGTAAATGGGATTGGGGTGGGGTGCGGTAGGGTTGGGAAAAACTGGTACAAAAGTACAGGGTCAAGATATCTAAAAGAGGGCCCTTTAAATCCTATTTAAAGATTTTTAGCTGAGGTTCCCTTGCTAGGGTCATGAAAAAGAATTTTTCAACTCAGCCTAAACTTGATCTCAGTAACACTGAATGGTATCACCATCCACTCAGTCTCCCAAGCCAGAAAGCTTTCCCCTACTCCCCATATCTACTGAGTGACCCATGCCTGTCAGTTCTACAGTTAGCATATCTCAAATGTCGAGATTCCCAAATTGTAGTCCCTGAACCAGTGGCATCAGCATCCCCTGAGAACTTGTTAGAAATGCAAATTCTTGGGCCCCACCCCAGACTAACTGAAACAGAAACTCAAGAGTAGGCAGGGTCTAGAGATTTGCAACTTAACAAGCCCTCCAACAAACCCTCAAGTTTGAGAACCACTGTTCAAACCTATCCCTTTATCACTGTTCCCACTGCTAACGGCCACCTGGCCCTCGTCATCTGTCATCTGGCCTATAATAATAGTTTCCTAACTGGTTTCCTGGCCATCAGAAGTTCTGCCCCCTCCAATCCATTCTCCATACTATCACCAGGGTGAACCCTCTATATCACGAATATGATTATTAAAGTCCTTTCCTAGTTCCTCTATGACTATAGAAGTGGCTTTTAAGCTGTGTTCCTAGGTAAACCTGTTTCAAGGGTTGCCTGACAGACAAGACGAAAGCTCAGTGGGCAGTACACCAAACTTCAAAGTTCATAGTAGTGTTAAAAAACACTGGTCTCCTGGACCATCATCAAAAAATCTAGAAACAATAAATGCTGGAGAGGGTGTGGAGAAAAGGGAACCCTCTTGCACTGCTGGTGGGAATGTGAATTGGTACAGCCACGATGGAGAACAGTATGGCGGTTCCTTAAAAAACTACAAATAGAACTACCATATGACCCAGCAATCCCACTACTGGGCATATACCCTGAGAAAACCATAATTCAAAAAGAGTCATGTACCAAAATGTTCACTGCAGCTCTATTTACAATAGCCCAGAGATGGAAACAACCTAAGTGTCCATCATCGGATGAATGGATAAAGAAGATGTGGCACATATATACAATGGAATACTACTCAGCCATAAAAAGAAACGGAATTGAGCTATTTGTAATGAGGTGGATAGACCTAGAGTCTGTCATACGGAGTGAAGTAAGTCAGAAAGAGAAAGACAAATACCGTATGCTAACACATATATATGGAATTTAAGAAAAAAAAAATGTCATGAAGAACCTAGGGGTAAGACAGGAATAAAGACACAGACCTACTAGTGAATGTACTTGAGGATATGGGGAGGGGGAAGGGTAAGCTGTGACAAAGCGAGAGAGAGGCATGGACTTATATACACTAACAAACGTAAGGTAGATAGCTAGTGGGAAGCAGCCGCATAGCACAGGGAGATCAGCTCGGTGCTTTGTGACCGCATGCAGGGGTGGGATAGGGAGGGTGGGAGGGAGGGAGACGCAAGAGGGAAGAGATATGGGAACATATGTATATGTATAACTGATTCACTTTGTTATGAAGCAGAAACTAACACACCATTGTAAAGCAATTATACTCCAATAAAGATGTCAAAAAAAAAACCAAACAAAAAACACTGGCCTCCTGGAAAAAGGAGATGTTCTTAGGTCAGAGAAGTCCCTCTTCATCTGTCCCCAGCCTACCTCTCCAGCCTCATCTTCTCTCATGTCTACCTTCTACATCACCCTTTAGCTGAACAGGATGATTGCAGTTCCTCTAAGAGACCAGGCTATTTGGTGTTTTTGTGCCACTGCTTCTTTTGCATAGAACATCTGCCTATCTCCACCATTTGTTCATCAGATAATACCAAATTGCTAGTCCCTACCCCCCACCAGTGCATACCTACAGAAACAGCTCCAGTACTAGCATTACCTTCTCCATGAAAACTTTTCAGATGCCTGCTTCTCATCCTTTTACTAGATGGACTTGATTAACCCCCCTCTGTGCCCTCACAGTGGTGATAATAGTAGTGGGAGTGACAATATTTATTGAGGATGTACTATGCTGTATGTGCAAAGTGCTTTATGTGTCACGTGCAGGCTATTTTAAACTTCACAAGTCTACGAGGTGTGAGGTATAATTATTATCCCATTTTAGAGGTGAGAAGACTAAAGTTAGAAAGACTCTGCTTATTCTACTTGCCCAAGTTGTACAGCCAATACGTGGCAGAATTGAATCATCTCACCTATTTAAACTCCAAAGCATTTGCACTTAACCTCTACAGCACAGGGACCAGGATCATAACACACAAGTCAGGTAAGCAAGGAATAAGACAGTAGGGGGGTGGCAGACACTATGGAATTGAACAGGGCACACTCAAGCTATAAGCATTTTAAAAAGGAAGGGGAGCGGAGAGGAAGGAGTGAGGAAGAGGAGAGTCCTGGGATGCAAACAAAATATATCTGAGGAATGATCCTGAGCAGTAGGCCACTAGCTTGAGACTCCTGTTTCATACTATATTCAATTCCCAACTTTATGCTTGTCGTAAAGCCCCTGCCAGGATAATTTATTAGATAGTAGTGCCTGCATCTTTCTCACTGCTGTAGGTACCCCATGAAAGCAAGATAATTTTCCACTTTTCACCTGTCCACAAACCTTGCATCCTAGACCTCAAGGCAGAGGGAGGAAGGGCAAGGGCAGGGGAGGAAAGGGCATAAGTGGTCTACAGAAGAAGAGGGAAAGAGGGCTACATTCTCCTTGAGACTCGGGGTGGGAGCAAAGGAGAACTGCCAGGTATTTCAGGGATCTCATAGTGGTCATACTTCTAATAGCGGGGCCTGATATGGATATCCAGGAAAAATAATCACTAGACAAATATCTCTGTGTACCAAGATCAGCACAAACCATACCTTTCAGCCACAGCAATTGCTAACAACTAGAGACTTCTCCCCAGATTTTCTGTATTGGGCAGACCTCAATATACTTGTTCTCTATTACCATTGTAATAAACTACCACAGACTTGGTGGCATAAAACAACACAGATTTATCTTACAGTTCTCTAAGTCAGAAGTCATAAATGGGTCTTGATGGGCTAAAATCAAGGTGTCAGCAGCACTACATTCCTTTCTAGAGTCTCTAGGAGATAATCCTTTTCCTTACTATCTCCAGATTCTAGAGGCTACCCCCCATTCCTTGGTTCATGGCCACTGTCTTCAAAGCCAGCGATATCAGGCCGAGTTAACCAGGATAATCTCCTTATTTTAAGGTCAGCTGAATAGCAACCTTAAATCCATCTGCAATCTTAATTTCCCTTTGCCATGTGATGCAACATATTCACAGGTTCCAGGGATTAGAGCATGGACATGTTTGGGGGCCATTCTGCCTACCATGACCAGTGATTCCTATAGATTTTTTGAGTGGGGGGTTATCGAGACTATACATCTCACTGCCCTACTGGTTAGGTTCTGATGTGTGAAGTTTTTTTTAATTTAGAAAAAAGAATATGAATGCCATGAGCAAATAAATTCATATGCATTCCACACCTACAACACTTGATTATTTTACTTCTTTCTATATAGGTCAGTCCTCACCTCTCTATCAATAGCTTGTGATTGGGGACCGTGTCCCTCACTGATTTTTGTTTCCCCAGCAACTAGCACCATGCCTGGCACATTGCAGAAACTTACTGTTATCACAGTAATAAATAAATGAAAAATGCTTCCTCTGGCGAAAAAAATCATAGAGTTGTATTTGTTACTTATTTCAGAGCTGTACATATCTCGAAAGCTGAATCTACTGCTAAAAAGGGAGAAGGAAGCTGAACATACACGATTTAAAAAAATCTATTTAAAATAGACGTCAGAGGTATTTTTTAATTATTTCTAAAATGGATCATTCATCAGTGGAATAAGAAGCAAAAGAAAGGGAACTGTTCCCCTAAACCATATGAATTCTCATTTATATTTCATTTCAACCAATAAGGGGAAAGTCACTTCTAAAATATTATGATTCATGAACTTCATTTACCGCTCCTTCTCTTGGTTTGATCAGAATAGACATCTTTATATAGTACTAGAATTGTTGACATTTTATTGCATTACCACATCTCATTATTATGTATTAAACGCTATTATTTATGGCTACTACTTAATCTGATGTGAGACAGAAAAATTATTGAAGGCTTGGCATCTCAGGAATAGGCATTTTATAGGGATGAAGGACTGACTAGGAAGAGTCAACGGTCCTTCAGCTGCCCCTCAGATCATTAACTCCAAGTGGTTATTTGCTCCCAGGCACTGTCCTGTGCCCAGGGTGTTATTGCTGTGATATGTAGATGAAGGAGAATATATTTTAAGTGCTTTAATATGAATTCAATGCTATGAAGGGTGCCAGATTGAAAGCATTGGAGTCTGAAGTCATCGGGTTATGCACTTGGCTGGTTCCAAGTTTCAGAGAGATACTTGACCTTGAATGACCACCTTGCAAGAGGGAGAAAACATACAGTTTTGCTGAACTTCAACAGACTGACAGAGGAGCGGCACAGCAGCACCCCAAAGTTGAGCATTTTTATCAAGGAGGAAAATGAGACTACTAACTAAACTTCTACTTGAATCTATTTAGTATAATGCCACTACTGGTGTGCACAGTGGAGGGTAGGGGGGTGGGCAATGGTGTTAGCATACACAGTTGCTTTAAGATAAAAAGTAAATAAATGCCCTATTACCAATGCACTAAACCACTTAAACAAGCAGCAGTCAACAACTGGTGTGCGTATTCCAACTTAATGGCCAGTTTAACAACTGGTGTGTGTATTCCAACTTAATGGCCAATCTTGACTCCATTTTGCATACTTGAGAAGAGCCCTTAATTTTTAAAAAATCATGGACTGTTTTATCAGGAAGAAAGTTTTTATTATAGATGTGAGAAAACCAAGGCTCAGAGCAGATAAGTGACCTAGGAGGACCATATCGCTCTTAAAGACTGGGAGTAGATCCTATGTTTTCTGATTGATAGGCAAGGGCTTTTCTGCTATACCATGTTGTCTCTCTAAGGGAGGGAAAGTAGCTGCTCTCTGAACCTTTTAAATATTTAGTGCCAATTATTTTCATAAGTGTGCGTTCTTTTGGCCTGCTAGGCATTTTTCCCCCATTCTTTGCAAGACCATCATTTTTCACACATTTAAACCTTTTTAGTATGAAAAAATACCTTTCAGTTAATATTACACAACTGGCAGACTCACAATTCCCAAATTAAGAAAATTATTTTCACAAATGACACAATATGCGAAAATCTCTTATTCCTTCCCAGTAAGTTTCTTTTTTAATGTCATTTTATTTTCTGATCTTACTTTTTTTTTTTCCTGTAGTGAAATGAACTTTTGGCAATGGTATCCCCTTAAAGGCAGTACCTCTAGAAGAATGGCAAATAGAACTAAGCGCAGAGTTAAAACTGGCAAATCCATTTAAAATTTCCCTAACAGACTAATCTCAATTAACTGGAGCCCAATTAAAAAACAAAAACAAAAACAAAAAAACCCTTAATGTATTTGTAGTGTATTTTTTGAAGGGCAATGCAAATTCCAAGATTTTAAAGATTTCATTTTTTATGTAATTTCATTGTTTAATGTTCTTTAAAGGAAGTATCAAGTGATTCCAAAAACTTAACACAAATTCAGGTCATTCTTTTGATGGGTGAGAATTCATATTTGAATAACGATACGTAGCAGTGCCAGATACAGGTATTAAAGAAAAAAAGTCAATGCTTCCTATTCCCTACTTACTAAGAACTTAACAATGATGAATATTTCTAATAAGAATGAAGCCCAATGAGGGAAGTCTTTTAAGTAACTGAAGATTTTGATTAATCTGAAAATCTCCCCCATCTTGCCACATTTTCTCACATATTTCACCTAACATAGGACTGAACATAGAAGCAGTCACTGTCTCAATATTCCAGGTGAATTCTGTCTACATTGGCATATTTACCAAAGGAAAAGACACAATGACTTGCAACCAGTATGGTTCAACAGATGGATAGATGAAAGGAAGTAAAAATGGAAGGGTAAATAAATTAATGTAATACCATGACAATACAGATATTTTACTTCAGACTTTCCTAAAAAATTAAAACATTCTTTTCAGGAGGCAAATATTTGTTTTGTCAGTAAAATTATCTGCATGGAAATACTTTTGCCATTGTTATGGAGAAATTCCATGTTTATTTGCAGTCAATGTTAACTACTAAATGGTTTAGCAAACATCCTCATTGGCCACTGCTGTTCCCTTGTACTCTGCAGATATTCCCATTAGTTAAAGAGTCTCCTGGTTTTAGTAGCTGTGTGTGGAAAAGGTCACAGAATCATTCAAATACAGAGGGCAGCCTGCATATTTGGTTTTGCAAAGACTCAAGCAATTATGGAGTACAGATACAAGCTTATCTATACAATGGCCGGATGGGTTTTTTAAAGTTTAAAACAATGTATTTCATTCACGTGGCACGCAATAAATATAACTGATTATAAAGGTGGAACATTCTGTTCTTTTCACATTATATATCAATGTGTTCAATTTCCAAAGTAAATTTCAGTGTAGAATGCACATACCTTGATAGATCCAGAAGTTATGGGAATCAAAAAGGAGACAGCTGAATAAAGGTCACCCTTGTAATTCCTGTAAACAAATTAGGCCAAATTATCCTTCAAACATATGTACAAGCAGGTCCAAAGCAGTCCTTATATGAGGGAAAGGAAGAGACACGTGGGGTGGGGGTGGGAGTGGGCATGGGAGTTGTGAATATTAGGCTTCATTTTGCAATTCACAAAGGATAAAGGGGTCAGTTTCTTAAAAGATCTGCTTGAAACTCCAAACAATTATGTTAACTATGCTGCTAATAAAGAATTTCTTCATTACGAATGAGTAGACCTGGAGGGCTATGGAATTCTCAACTACAAAGACTCTTCCAACTTAATACTATTCAATTTTTGCTCAATATACCGCTCATTTTGAGATGAAATGCCCACAATTTCAAGAAATTTTCACCAATGTAAACAATTTATAATAATTGTAATTTCTTATATTAAAATAGTCCTTTACAATTTACAGAAAACCTTCATATATACATTTCATTTAATTCTCAGGAAAGTGAGGCCCAGAGGGATTAAATGGCTTGCATAAAGTCACATAATGTGGTTAGTGGCAGAGCCAGGACTAGGATCCATGTCTCCTCACTTTGGTTTCCCAAGTCCCACATGACTTCCTTTATTCAAGTTATAAAATGGAGCATATGTCTCCATGTGCCACACTTGGTACTGGGCAATAGGGCAGGAAGTGTACCCTATAATGATCCCCATTAATTTATTCCACCTGACAGATATACTTCTCCCTCTGATTTATATAGGGCCCAATATGAAGTCACATAGATGTTTAACATATGAACTTTAAAAAACCCTTCAGCTGTAATATAAATTGGTACAGTATTTTTGGAGGGGAACTTGTCAATAGGTACCCAAAGCCTTAAAAATATGCGCTCCCAGGCTTCCCTGGTGGAGCCGTGGTTGAGTCTGCCTGCCGATGCAGGGGACACGGGTTCGTGCCCCGGTGCGGGAGGATCCCACATGCCGCGGAGCAGCTGGGCCCGTGAGCCATGGCCGCTGAGCCTGTGCGTCCGGAGCCTGTGCTCCGCGACGGGAGACGCCACAACAGTGAGAGGCCCTCGTACCGCACAAAAAAAAAAAAAAAAATGCACTCCCTTCAATCGACTTACTGCATGTTTATATATTTATAAGGCAATTATCAGAGATGTATACAAAGAAGTATAAGAATTTTTTCATTGGTGTTTTTTACATAAATACTGGAAATTACCTAAATGCCCAATAATTGGAGTTTGGTTAAATAAATCAAGGAACAACCATAGGATGTTTTACTACGAAGCCATTAAATATGATGTGAGAACTGTCAGGATGTTAATTGTCATTCCATATCATCTCTACCTATGGCTTAATTTGCTGCTTTTAAACTATACTCTGGAAGAGCGGGGGGAGTGGAGAATTACAATTATTTTTTTACATTTTTGGTTGTTTTTTCACCTCTCTGTGTCTCTGTCTCTCTGTCTCTGTATGTGTGTGTGTATACATATATATTTTATTGAAATAGAAATATGTTAACAATATATTGATAAACAAAAAAGCACATTATTTTCTAATTTTTCTAAAATGAACTTATATCACCCATATATTAAAAAGCTACATGTTTTAAATTCTTCAAAAATCCATTTCAGAAAAGGCAGTGTGGGGACTTCGCCGGTGGTGCAGTGGTTAAGAATCCGCCTGCCAATGCAAGGGACATGGGTTCGAGCCCTAGTCTGGGAAGATCCCATATGCCGCGGGGCAACTTAGCCCATGTGCCACAATTACTGAAGCCCACGCACCTAGAGCCCACCGCAACAAGAAGCCTGCGCACCTCTGTGAAGAGTAGCCCGTTTGCCACAACTAGAGGAAGCCTGCACGCAGCGACGAAGACCCAACGCAGTCAAAAATAAATAAATTAATTTAAAAAAAGAAAAGAAAAGGCAGTGTGATGAATTATAAAGCAAAAGAAAAAGGAAAACATTAACATTCCAATATTTTATGACTGGCAATTAACCTGATGGCCCCAACTTATCAATCAAGTAATTCCCAAACCTATTTCTTTAATATTTGAGGCAAAAATCTTAGTAATAATGGCAAACAATTTAAAATTTCTACACAGTGAATCAAGACAGAAGACAATATCTAAATGCAATTTTTTAAAAATGTAGGTCAATAACATCATTGTCACCTTTGACAAAGATCACCAAGGTGACCTTGCAATGATAATAGAGTATAATATTATTAGTAATGATCTCCATATCCAGTACACTATATATAAATCATTCATAATAGACTAAAGTGGTGCTCTTGATTAGTTGCAATCTAATTGCCCGATGTGCATTTTTCATCACTGTTAATGTTGCTCAGAAAAGACATGGTTCTGCTCAAGTGTTCATGTAGTTCCATAACAGTGCTAAGATAGAATCTTTTAAGGGAAGACATTTCAGAAAGTACTTAGATCTAGACTACAAAAAGTATTTCTGGCTCTTCTGCCACATACACCAGAGCAAGTCTGTAGAAATTGGCTTCATACTCATCAGGCTGATTCTGCAAGGCAGCTAGCAAAATTGCTTTAAAAAACAGACTGCCCTATATGCAGCATTTTGCCTGGGTGAGATCCACAGAGGACTGGGAAGCAAGAGGGCTTTAAAATCATATAGCTCTTCTCTGCTCACTTCTCAATTGCCTTCTGACTGAAGCCTTTAGGAGTCTATCTCCCCCTTTATGATTAGAGAAGGCCAGTTCACACGATCTGTGTAAGATACCCCAGGTTACTTTCCATAACTTACCAGTTCCCAACATGTACCACGTCCCTCACCTTTTACCTTTTTGTTTGACTCAAGAATTCATTTCCACAAAAGAAACTGTTGACTGTCTTAATACTGCATGAGGGCTAGCTACCCTTAGAGTAAAAACAAGTTAGAATGTTTGACAGGACCATCATTGAATGCAACCAAATAATGCATACCAGAGGCAAAAACAGCAGGAGCCACAAATGTTAGAAATGCATCTCACAGAACAAGCTCTAGTCCTAAATCTAAATTGGAAAAGCTCATCAAGGGATCATCTAACCCCAACTTTCATTAGTGCCACTACCTCTTGTTTGGGCCCACCTAGAGAATAATATACTACATCCTTCAGTTCTCAGCTTCTTAAAATGAAACTATCATCTGAAACTGGCTATGGAGATAAAATGCATAAACTGGAGGTGAGCAGAAGAAAGGTCTAAAACTCTGGTTCAAAAAATATATACATATATATGTGTATACACAGATATCTTTCTCAGATGCATTTAAAAAGTATAATTCCTACTCATTTAGAAAATGGGACTTTTTAAACTTGTTTTTCAATAATTACTCAGTTATAAACTAATTATAACTATAACACCTATATTAACACTATATTTTCAAAAGACTTTGGGATGCATACAGGTCACACTTTATTTTACTAATGAGTGTATCTTTACATATTGCTACACATGCTTTGACACACCTAATGCTATTTTTCTAATGGGACGTTTACTCAAAGACCTTGTAGAAAATAATTGTGTTAATAACAGAGACAGTTTCCCCATTACAATGATCAGTGCTCTCAGACAATTAATGCTGCAACACTCTGTATTGTCACTTTCTTCCTCAGGGCCTAGAGAACATCTAGGTTTACATTATTGGCTGCAGCTTCTTTTTTTTCTGGCAATATGGGCATTTCTAATGATGAGACCTGCCAAAACTTGTCAATGCTATTTTTCTTCTTTTCCATTAGAGGTGACTGTGGCTGAATAGCCAAGTAATCTATAGTCTAACTTCACTTAATTGTTTTTACTACATGACATGAAGAAATATAGTGAGTAATCACTTCTGTTTTACATGAAGCAAATTGCTAGTGCTTTCCACAGCAATATGAAGAAGACTTAACTTGCCTAATCTCCCTCGAACATCCTGTTTAAATCCTGACATGATAAACTCAACCTTCCTTGGTTCTCCAGTGAGTGAAGACTAGATTGGATCAGTGGATCTCAATTATTTTCCCTGGCTGTGGACCTCTTCAAAGTAAAGTTGCCACAGAACAGTTGGCCCCAATTACAATTGGTATATTCCTCTCCCTCCAGCACCATCTCTCAAGGAGAATAGGTTTATTCTCCTTGTTTTTTATTACCTAAACCTCACTTGTAAGGTGGCAATATTTATATTTGTGTTTTTGTTTCCTCTTTGTTTTATAAATGTATTTTTTCTGTAGTGAAAGTTATATGGACTTATTACAGAAAACCTGAAAAATACAGAAAGGAAAATATCACCTATTACCCACCTCCTCCAAACAGAGATAATTATTTTTGGCACTTTTGTGCATCTTTTTCCAGTCTTTCTTTTCTTACCTATTGTGTATATATAATTTGGTATCCTGCCTTGATAGTATAACATAAACGTTCTCCTTTTATCATAAAATATTTGTAAACATCATCTGTAACAGCCATAAAATATTACATTGTCTAAACGTACTATAAATCACTTAGCAATTCCCTTGTTGAACATTTAAGTTCCTTCATTTTTTCCACTATTACAAATAATGCTTGGTGAAAATCTTTGCAAATAATGCTTTTTCTGCCTTTCACATTATTTCTTTAGGACAAATTCCCAGAAGTAGAATTATTGGGTCAAATAGTATGAGCATTTTTAATGCTTCTGCTGCAAACTGCCAAATCTATACCAACTAACATTTCATCATGTCCTTATTATTCAACCAATTCTTATTAAACACCTACTGTGTACCAGGCATTGTGCTTGCTAGGTGATATGGATGCAGTAGTGAACAAAACAGACATCAAGTCCATGCCCTCAGGGAGCTAGTATGTTAGTAGATTTCATAAATCTAAATAAACAAACATACAGTGTGATACCAGGTAGTGATGAGTAATATGAGGAAAAACAGAAGCGGATAAAGGCATAGAAAATAAACCACGATAGGACTCTTTACATAAGATGGTCCGGGAAGGCCTCTATGATGAAGGAAAATTTGATCAAAGATTTGAATGAAGTGAGAATTCATTTCAGGCAGAGGAAAGAGCAAGTGCAAAAGCCCTGAGAGACAAAAATGCATGGCATGTTTACGGAACAGAATGGAAGGCAGTTTGGCTAGAATGTTATGAGCAAGGTTTGGTGGGAAAAATGGAATGATATGAGACTGGATAAATAGGGAACAAATCCTGTAGGACTGTGTAGGACATGGTAAAGATTTTTTAACTTATTTTAAAAATTTTATCTTATGTGTGATAAGAAGCCAGCCATCAGATGACAGAGTGGGAAAATCAGAAGATCTTATTTATTTTTTAAAAGGATCACCCTAGCTGCTGTGTGGAAAACTATGTGGAGGCAAAAATGTATGTAAGGGCATCAATTAGAAGGCTATTTCAGTAGTCCAGATTAGCTAGCGGTGATGGTGGTTTAGACTAAAACACTAATGGTGAATGAGAGGAGAGGCAAATGATTCAAAGGATATGGCTTGAAGGTAGAGTCATGTCAGGTGTGAAAAAAAAAAGGAATCAAGAAAACTCTAAGGTTTGGGACTTGAGCAATTACACCGAGCATTATCTTACAAAACAAACAAACAAAACAACCCTTGTATTTATTTTTTCTAATTTGCATTTATTCTGATTACTGAAGACTGAGCTTTTTTCACATTTATTAGCCATTTTAATTGCCTCTTATGAATTAGCTTTCCACGCCTTTGCCCAGATGGCACTTACAAAATCCTTTCCTCCCTTAGCTTCTATTTCATTATTTCCTGGTTTGCCTCCTACGTCTCTGACCTTATTCTTGACCTGCTCTCTCTTGAAGTCTCCTCTTATTTCACCAACCTCTTTAGTTCAGTGTGTCTCGAGATTTCATCCTTACTTCTCTTCTCCCTCTACATATACTCCCTAGGTGAACCCACCTTCCTATGATTTCAACTATTACATTGACTGATGACACACAAATCTCTACTTCCAGACCTGATCTTCAGATCTGTAATTTCCATCTGTGACAAATCATCTCTATCTGGATGTCAAGATAGTGCCTCATATTAAATAAATCCAAACCTGACCTCATTATTCCCACCCAAACTGGCTTTTTCTTCTATGTTCCCTGTATTGCTTAATGGCATTACCTAATTTTCCAAGCCAAAAGCCTCAGTGTCTTTCCTCTCTCTCCCTCAGCCTCTAAATGTAATCAATTCCCACGTCCCACTGATGTTACCTTATGAGTGGCTTTCAAATTTTCCCCCTCCTCTCCATCTTTACTGTCACTGCCATGGTTCACACCTTCATAACCGCTCACCGTTGCAACATAGCCCCTTAATGTCTCACTGCTACTACTCTTAATGCACTTTAATCCATCCTTCATACAGGTGCCATCTTTCTAAAACTCAAAGTTGGTGACCTGCCCCCCCTCACCTTAAAGCCCTTCATCTAATTCAGTAGATTCTGCTACAATGCATTACATTGTGTAATTTTGGATAAACATCATAAAAACCACAATTCTCCAATATAATTCTCCATGCAGGAAAATCCTAACACATCCAGTCATTCAATAAATATGTACTAAGCCCCCTCTGGGTGTCAGACACATGTAAGGAAATAAAATAAGACATTATCCCTAACATCTGTTCCCCAGATCTGGGTAGGAAATAAAATGACACTCTATTTTCCTGGGTTGGTATTCCCCAATTCTAATTTAGCCATGTACCCTTTCACGATCTTTTAGCCCTGTGGACTGTGGGTCTCCATAGTCTCTGACTGAAAAATTCTTAGCTATTTTTTAAGAGCCAATTCAAATGTCTGTCTCCCCCATTAGATGGTAAGTTTTTTTTTATGTCTTTGCAGCACTGGGTAAACAGAGACATTTAAAAAGTTTTGATGAATGAATGATTGAACAGATGAAGTTCTTTCTTCATGAAGATTGTTTTATGATGTATAACCAAAACCCTGTAATACTGAAGTCTTCAGTAAAAAAAGAAGCCAGTCCATGAGACTTGGAGAGTCTTTGTGGAAAACACTTGAGATTTCAAGACCCATTGTCCTAGAGCTCTGGGTAAACATGGATTCTTCTTCTGCCTTTTCAACAGCAAAGCAGTCCCAAGCATTTTGCTAAATGTCTAGGACCAGTGTTCCCTTCTTACTAAGTCTAGTGCTGTTTTACACATTTTCTTCAACATGTTTTACTCCATGTTTAGCAGAAATATATCATTAAATTTTTCTCTATTCCGTGTTAAATTACCCTTAAAATATTTCCCTTGCACTGAATTCTAATTGTTTGTATTAAAATTACCTCACTTTCACAAGTTGTCCAATGTTTCATCAAGGCAATGGCTCAAATAGGGGAAAAGAACAAAACAAAAAAGAAAATGTAGCACTCTTGTGTTAACACTTCATGTATTTGAAACCAAAAATAATGATGTCACACCTAAGGGTTGACGTTTTATTAGACTAAACATGAAAGATCAATCACAAATGCACTCACAATGAATGGATACATGCACAGAGTAAATCTGTAATAAAGGGTACCAATCCAGAAAATCGGTATGTTATTTTAGCTCCTACCCAAGATAATTGAAAGAATATATGAGCCAAAAACAATATAAAAATAATATTTCACTTTATACTTATATTCGCTAGTATATACCTAAGGAATTGGTCAGATTTAGAAAAAGAATAAAAAGATTAATCACTCCAAAAACTTTAGTGAATGTCCCAGAGTTTCTTTTCTCATAAATCTATATACTACCTCAACTCTTGGAAACAGCTGAAAGAAAGAAAAAGAAAAAGAAAGGAAGGAAGGGAAGGAGGGAGGAAGAAATGAGAGTGATGTTATTGGTATTTCAAGGTACAAGAGTCTTCTTAAGTCGAAGTAATAGGTATCAAGTGGCCAATCAACTGCACAGCCTTCTCCCTTAGAGGTCACTAGATCTCCTTAGTGAAATTTATAAAAGGAGTTTCTTATTTGACTTGCACAGCAATTCTGTCAATGTTTCCCTACATCGCTTAAAGCTCTAAAGATATGAGTCACAATCACAAAAATATATTCATTTCAAGCACGCAGTAAGCAAATAGGTGATGTATGTTTCTGTGAACGATGCTTGCAAAATCCACATCAAAAATGTACACATAATTTTTAATAAATATTCCTTTAGTCAAAAAATCCCATCCCCACACACATAAATACAAGTATATTTGGGGGCTAGTTAATGGAGCAGGAGATCACACATCAATATCACTGAAATGCCTGCAATTAAGCAGAGCAGCTTTAAAAAAAGAAAATCATTAATGCTAAAGGGGGGTAATGCACAGATATAAATTCAAAATGTTGATAAGAAACATTTTGTTGATAGCAATTGAGTTAGCTAGGAACACTTTGGGTTTAGAAAGCTTCCAGCCACTGTGTGGTTGTAGTGTATTTATACACCTCTATATTTAAACACAGGTGGTAATTAGCAAGATTGAGACACCTTTAATAAGGCATCATCATAGGTGCAAAGGATGTGTAGTATGAGTTCATTATCAACAACTTTCCTGAATTAATCATCTCTCAGGACATTTAATTTTAAATGTACCTGAAAAAACCTGGATTACTGAGATAGGCCATCTGCAGTATCTTTTTCTAATTTCCCTGAACAACTGAAGAGTTTTCTTAAAATGTCTATATACATCTGGGACACAGGGAAGGCAATATCTAATAAACCAATTGTCCAGCTAATCTGGCACCTTCTCTTTGACAGGTGTCTAAACCAGATAGAGGCATTAGAAGTAATATAAACACTTAGAATCCACCAATTATACAAAACCTTGGAACTGGGAAATTTTCTCCTTGACCTTAGCCTGCGATCATATTTTCCCTGACGTATGCAAACTGATAGCAACGTATTTTTTATTTTGGTTGCTTTAAAAACCCTCATTCAGACAGGCAGTTAAAAACACTAAGCAGTGATTCCAAACATTAAAATGAAACTGGATTTCCTTTGATAAAACCATATAGGGGTTCTACTTAAAGTCACACACATATACATGCACACACACACATATATATATGCAATCAACATTCTGAATATCTACAGTACCTTTCATCTAAATAGGAAAACAATTTAAAAGTAAATATACAGTCATTTCTAAAGGGAAACTGAGGCTGTATCTTCACAATATCATTTGGATGAACAGTTAAAATTCATTGATCAGATCTTTGGAACTATTCAGATGATTGACTAATTTTTTTTTTCACTGTACATCCAAATGCCAAGCATCTGCTGAAAGGTTAGAGGAAATCGACATGACAAAGAAGATATGACATAGATAGATACTAGGAAATCTACATGTTCAATAATGATGATTGACTGAATTTTTCATGTTTTACTCAGATATTTTGGTATTTTTACTCAGATATAGCTCAAGTAACAAAAATAAACCAGTTAACAAAATATATGCAATTCAATACCCAACAACTGGATACTGATATCAAGAATATTCTCTAACATGTAAAAATGAAAATATTATTTTGCCTAAACTTTTTTTTTTTTGGCCACACAGCACGGCATGCGGGATCTCAATTCCCCGACCACGGATTGAACCTGGGCCCCCTGCAGTGGAAGCACGGAGTCCTAACCGCTGGACTGCCAGGCAATTCCCAATTTTTCCTAAACTTTTAAATCCTACTTCATTCTATCTTTAATAATTCTGTCTGGGACATTTATATTTTGAAATTATAGTCACTTTAAAACAGAAAATTACCTGGTGACATATAAATATAGATATAGATTTAGATCTCCATTCTTTTTTTCCTTACCAAAATCCTTTTTGGGAATCACTCTTTTTAGCCATAATACAGAAATTTGTTTACAGCTATAAATTCAGACAAAAAAATTAGTTTATCAGAACCAATAGCTGATAATATTGCAAAAGGCTTAACATGGATTGAAATTCAGCTCATATTAGAGTTTGTGATCCCAAAGTTCAATTTTGCAAGTCATAATCAGCCACAAAAATGTTACAACAGAATATGAGAAACATTAAAAGGCAATTTCCTCATTGTTGACTACTTATCAACTGATAACTTAGTCAATTAAAATTAAAACAATCAGTATGCTTTATGGTGATGGGTAAAATGAGTGTTTTACAGATTTCAAATAAATGTATTCAAATCCATTTGGTCTCTGTAATAAAAAAAAAGTGGGGCACAGATATTTTAATAAAATTGTTTTTATACTTGAAAAGGAAAAATAACTAATCTTACCAGAAAATTCAAGCATGATTTATATTTAACTTTACTGTGATCTCTAACTAGGTTTCTTCAAAGTCTACAAAATCATAATTTGACTGAACATATTTTTTCAATGTAATAGCTATTATGAAACTATTTAACAGCTGTGAATGTCCTCATAGAACAAAAAACTCTCTGTAGCATACACATAAATACCAATAGGAATGCACAAATCAAAGCTCTATTTCTGTGATTATTTTTAAAGAACTGCTTGAGTAGGGACAAGGCAGGTTGCATAAAATCTTCAGGAAAATGACAGAGATGGCACTGATTTTTGTTCTGCTTAATCATTTATTGCTCGCAAATTCAATCTCCCAGCCCTTTACAGTTACTCTCAGGGACCAACAGGCTGGCATGAAATTAAATTAACAAGCAGGTTCCCATCCTGAATTAGTGACTCCCAGCTGTCTGTCCCACCTAGTTTCCATGGCAGTAGAAGAATAGGTGAAAAGTGAGGTGCAGGAAACTGTAAGAAGCCAACATATCAAACTCTTTAAGTCGATTTCTTTAAGCTGATGAATCAGTACCGGGGGTGGCGGCGGGGAGGTAGAACTGAAGTTAAAGTGTTTTATTTCCTGGCTTTTTGAAAAGGCCAGTGTGTTTCTGTTTTTGTCACTGCTGAGGGATGCAAGCAACAGCTCCTTACACATTTCATAGAAGACTGTAGATTCAGGATGGCATTTGGCTCATTATGTATTTTATAGTAACCCAAGAATGTTTAAGGGTCTCTACATGTATTTTAAAGCGTTTCATTTTATGTTTTTCTTTCTTTTTTGACATAGATATTAAGATTCATCAGCCTGTTAAATGACTCCAAAACATCCAGAAACTAAGTAAAAAATTCTCTCAACCAACCAGATGTTTGTTTGCATCACCTCAAACAGCTGGATGGTTGACGGAACTTTTCACTCACATATTTGGGTGTCACCTAGATACAGCCATAGAGACCTGTCATAAGTACCCAGGAAAAAAATATTAATCTTGGCACATACCTACCATAAACACAGATATGAAGGCTCTGAGTAAGAGCTTCACAGGGCGTAATTCACTGATATAAAAAGAGATGATTTAACACATTTTCCTGTGTCCACTTTCCAATTATCTTCTCCACTCCACTTAGAGTAGGTGGGAATGGAGAACCCAATATTTCAGAATCATTACATCACATTGAAAACATCATCCAAGAGACAGTGGTTAGTTGGCATATATGCATGTTTCACCATATGCTATTGTTTACCTAAAGTGGAGGCCTGGACAGGAAGTAAAAGTCAGAATTTTTTTTAAGTTGTAAATTATCCAAGATTATACTCCCAGGTCTAGAAATGTGTCCTGAAGTTACATAAGAATTTAACAGGCTTTATTTATCAGACTCTAAATTATTATTTTTAAAACATTAGTGATCCAACATCAATTGTAAAAATATTTACTAGCTCCAATTAAAACTAGTTTGCTTTGATTATATATAGAAATGTTAGCAGTACAATTAGTACAAATATTGTTATAAAACAATTTTCAGTTTAGGCCATTATATTCCAATTTCCTCAGCCCCATTTTTCATGGGTTCCAAATGTAAGCAATTTCATTGGTCTTGCTAAATTGTACCATAGTACAACTAGCAAACTACAAAATCTCTATACATTATATAAATTGTCATAACTGGGTACCACATTTGGAAGAGACACATATGGTTGGACCATCAAGGTTGTTAGGAATAATCAAAAGCTGTGTGAAAGCTTTTATAGCATTCACCTGCTCAAACTAAGCACAATTCTGGCTGGTTCTATTTGATATTTACTTTCCTCAGTTCTAAAAAAAAAAAATCGATGGAAAACAGAAAGGAAAAGAAATAATACATTAAGCCAGGATTCAGAATGTTTTACCATTTAGGGGAAGGAAACAGACTAATTTCAATTCAAAATAATGATTTAATCTAATACACAGAATCTGCAGAAGATTTAAAGCAGTTTTTGTATATGGAAACAGTTCTGAAATCTGATTCCTTTTAATTTTTTATAATCAGCAGCTATATTTCTAGCTATTGATATATGTTGTTGATCATAACTGCTAAATACTATCCCTTACAATATTCTTCATCATTTAATCTGCCTGTAGTTGTGCTAGTAATCCAATTCAAACCACTCTGGTAAAGGATGGGAAGCTTCTTTTAAAAAAAAAAAAAAGCACGCATGGATTACTACTTTTAAGGGTAAATCAACAGGAACTTAAATATATGTAATATTAATAAAATTATCATACATGTCTCATATCTGATGCATGGCACTCTCATGAGATTGCTTCTAAACGTGTGTGTGTGTATGTGAGAGTGCTAGAACAAATATGTGAATATTATAAGAAAATCTGTTTTCGTTAAAATAATTAATCATTGTGTCAAGTATTCAAAGTACTGGTCTTCTTTTGACCTCAGGTCAGTAAGTATGTAAGTAAATAAATAGATAAATAAATCACTTGTTTGGGAAACCTTAGGAAATTTATTAACCATAATCTATACCAAGTACTTGATAACTATACTGAAAACTGAAACTGATGGACTTTCCAGAAAAGCAAGCTTCAAGTAAAATTTACATGGATTCTAATTGCTATCTCTAACATAAAATGGAAAAAATCTTTGTTAATACTGAACCTTCTTACCATTTCCAAGTTTTTAAGGCTGTCATGGAAAATAAATTTCCACTAAGCCTTCTGTTTTCAGAGGCAACATATCAAAAGAATATTTTGCAGTCTGACAATTTAAAGTCATATTGTACAGAATAAACTTGAATGTTGGACAGTTCTGCTTCAGCAAGAATCTTTGTATTAAAAGCATCAGAAAGGTGCAATGACTATAAGGGAAACTATGATCATGTCAGCATTATTTACACATATGATAGCTGAAATGAAACACCGAGACCTTTAGAGTACTCAGATTTCTAATTAGGCCTTTGAAAGAGATGGTAGTTAACATACAATCTGATTTTACTTTTTAACACACCTATTTGTTTGAATATTTGGAATCTCACTTAATCTTACAGCACAATGATTCCACAAAGCATTCTTTCCTTCAGCTCCATTGTATATTTTGTCAAATGACATGATGGTTCTTAATTCATAATGGGGACTTAGAACTAATGGTAAATACTAATTCATGTGTTCAAAA
The DNA here is from genome assembly GCF_963455315.2 of Globicephala melas. Taxonomy (NCBI): domain Eukaryota; kingdom Metazoa; phylum Chordata; class Mammalia; order Artiodactyla; family Delphinidae; genus Globicephala; species Globicephala melas. The sequence goes on along the minus strand of NC_083335.1, from coordinate 22,568,207 downwards.
AAATACTCGTTTTCTACTATGTGTCTGGCATGGTTCTAGGGACTAGACTCTATTGGTTTTATTATATAAATGTTAACATTTGTTCATTGAGTTGTTTTCCCAGAAACACCTGTTTTTCAAAAACATTCTGGGGGACAATCTGAAAACTTTTAAATAACATTTAGAGCATGGATTCATTTTAGAAATTACCCAAACCACCTTAAAATGCATCTTGTGACTTTCTTTTATTATCATTAAAAGGTTCCAACATGACTTTGGCATACTTGCAAGCTTTTAACTACCTTTTAAAAAAACTTTGCAAAGGTAAATTATTTAACGCATCACACACACAAAAAGTCTTATGAACTTGGACAAAAATGGCAAAACTAGGATTCTGTTCTTCCAGTTAACTACTTAAAGGGTCATACTATGCCTTATGAAAATTCATTTTTCCCCACGTTGAAAATATTAAGAGCAAGGGTGAGGGGGCGGTGAGCAAGCAAGCAAATGCTGGGTAACCATGGAGCAGAATGTAAAGCTGTGGATCTCATCATCATCATCATCATCATAATAATAAGCCCTTTCTTCTTAGACTGTCATCTTTCTTGGCAGCACTGGAGTACCCTATGCTCCAAATCGGAAGTCTTCGGACTAAGAAGATGGACAAGGATATTTCAGCCAAAAGATAATAATAGAGCAGACATTTGCAATGTTTTCCCCAAACAGGTTAAGAGTAGCGATTGATTCTCACAGTACAGTGTACCTGGTTTGTTAATTATAATCATAGAACAACAATCTAAAATTCAAGGAAGCTGTCTGTGACCCTCACCACGAACGCGATCAATTAAGTGCTAATCTAACAGTACCTAACAGGATCCACTGGAGTGTTTCGTTTCCTTTTGGTTTCTAAACCCGTGGGGCTACTAATTTCCCTTCTATGGCACTAGGAACTTCTCTTTGTATTTCTTCGGGCGACCTCAAATACTCCTCAGGATTAACAACCCAGGGGGAAAAAAAAAAAAAAAACGGGAAAGTTCAAGACGTCTCCTGACCAATTGCTTCATTTTGAAGACCTACCCATATTATCATATCGCCTGTAACAGTGATGCAGATCCGCTAAACCCAAAGCTGCCGACGGCAAGCAGGAGCTGCAAACCAGCCCCCGCCCCCGCCCCTACTCTCCCGGTGGCGAAATTGATGTCGAGAAGACTTGTACTAGTGGAGTGAGATCGTCTGTCTCCGCAATTGTAAACAACCGGCTGCACTGGGTTTGCTGAAATCTTTAAATACACTCCTGACTGCAAACACATCCACTCACCAAGTCGCGCTAACAGTCTCCCCTTCTCCACCTCTAGGAAAAGCATCCTAAAACTGAACTGGCAATTCGCCCGTTGTGGAGTGGAAGAAAGTGAGGTTACATTTCCTCAGGCATGCCCAGTGGGTACTTGGCAGTCCGCAGAGGTGCTGGCCGCTGCTAGATTGCCGGTACCACGTCTCAGGATGAAATGCGAAAACACACAAACCCGCACAGCTTAAGCGCGTGGTTAAAGCCAACACCGACGGCTCCCAGAGCACCTACTGCTGCGTAATGACTGTCTCTTATGACAGAGATTGGGGTGTAGGAAGGACGCATTGGGTAGGGCCCCAGACGGCGTAGGTTAGAAGGAGGTCCTGCAGTTCCCCCCGGAACATGGGCTCCCCGAGTGAGGTTCAAAGAGAAATTCAAAAGCAAACTGGTACTAAAGTGCCTCCTAGCCCCTGAGCATCTTCTCTCAGAGAGACGGCAGGAGCGGGACCCGAGTGGCCGAGCCCCTGGCGGACGCTCCTGGTGGGAAGGATGCTGGAGAAGAGGCGCCCCCTTGTCTCTTCTCGGACCGAGCCCACCCCCCACTTCCCAGCGTCCAGGTCCACTTGTTAGAGCGCCAGGGCTCTGAGCGAGAGCTGAGGAGAGGGCCCCCCTTTCAGAACTGGAGGAGTTGGTTGGCAAAAGTGTCGCCTGAGAAGGCTAATGAGCCCTCGAAGGGCAGCGCCCCCAGGGCCCGCTGAAAGCTTGAACTGAGAACAAGGCCGACCTCCCATCTCCCCCGGGTGGTCCAGAGCCCCGGGCCGGGCGAAGAGCAAAAGAAGGAGCCGAGGTTATGCCACCTCAGGCAGGACTCCCAGAGCGGACGCTGCCCGCCACTCACGGCCGGGAACCGCCATCCGCCGCCTGCAGCCTTGGGGCGAAGTTCGCCGGGAGTCCTTGGGGTGGGAAGTGGGGGGTTGGGGGCCGCGAGCCAGAGGGAAGGAGGTGGGAGCCGGCAGCAACGCACCTACCTAGTCCAGGCGTAAGTTTCGATGGCGTCCCCAGGTGCGGTCCCCCGCCCCCTCACCAGGTGCTCAGCCCCGCCGGGCGCTGCCCGTGCCCGGGACCTCAGGCGTCTCAGCCGGTTCCTGCGGGAAACGACTGTAAATCCACATTACTGTTCGAGCTGCCGCTCGGGCCCCCGCATCGCTCTCCTCCGGTTTGCGGCGGCGGTGCTCTCAGCCGGCAGCCGCCGGGGGCAGGGACCGAACCTGGCTACTACCGCGCCAGCGGACGATCGCTGCCAGGAGGGTGCTTGCGCCCGGGGTCGTACGTGGGTGCGAGAGTGTGTATACGCGTTTATGTCCGTGAAAGAGAGAGTGTGCGTGTGTGTGCGAGCAGAAGGGGTGAGCCCAGCCCCCGGGGCACTCGGAGGTGAACTCCGGGCTAAGCCGGAGCCCGCCGCGCTCCCGGGTGCGGGCCCTCTGCACGGCTGATGGCTGTGCTGATGTTGCCGTGGCCGCCGCCGCCGCGCTCTAAGGCTGGTCGCGGTGGTGCAAAAAATGTTTCTCTTCTACTCGAGACCAAAAAACCTGCCCTGTCTACTGAGCATGCCCGGTTTGACAGCTCCACAGCCAAGGTTTTTTTTTTTTTTTTTTTTTTTCCCTTTTCCACTAAGACTCCAGGTTTTAGCCGCAGCTGAGATGGGGGGCGGGGGGGGGAGCTCCGGAGGAGGAGGGCTTAGGGACCAGGTAGCGGGCAAAGGAAGGGAAATCGAGATGAGAAAGATCAGGGTGTTAGAGGGTGGAGAGAGGGAAGGAGAAAGCTGGGGGTGGGAGCAGAGGAAGGAAATAAGGATCAACAAAATTTAGATTTCGTACCACAATGAGTTCCCGGCCAGGGTACTCTCATGACCAGATTCTATTTTTTCCGGAGGGTTAGGTGCGGTGGGGGTGGTTCGGAGGAGTGTTTGTCATCCCCAAAGCAACCTGGAACAGTGTTTTATAGTCATGACATACACAAACGCGCGCGCTGTTGCACACACACACACACACACACACACACAGGAGCGCGAACGCTACAGCGATGTGTAAAGCCTGAGGACTGACTTAGAAAGAATGCAAAGTCTCTTGCCAGTATAACTTTGGCAAAAAAAAAAAAAAAGAAAAAGAAAGAAAGAAAGAAAGCGAGCGAGCGAGAGACCGAGAGAGAGAGAGAGAGAAAATTGTTTGGATTCCTCCTTTCCCCCTCTTCCCCGCCTTCCAGAAAAGCCAAGCCCGTGAGTGCGGTGCGTAAGAGACCCGCAAGCTTTCTAGCGTGCGTGCGTGTGAGAGCACCGCCGACTGCCTCCCGCTGACAGTGTGACCCCAGCGCGCCAAGGCCGGCCGGCCACATGCAGCAGCCTCCTGGCGGCGCGTCGGGTCAGCGCTGACAATCTCCCCCTGGAGAGGGGCCCTGCGCTCCAGCTTCGACCCAGCCTGGCCGCCAAGGTCCCTGGGCTCCCCAACCCGCTCCACCGCTCACCCAGCCAGGCACGAGGGCAAGTACCCGGACGAACCCAGCGCGCTGCCCCAAGCCCTGGATCCCTCCCTTCCCGAGTGTCTTCAGCTTCCTCGAAAAAGCGGAAAAGCGGAATCTGCATGCCCAGAAACTCGCTTTGGGAGCCTAAGGAGTCCTACTGGGCATGCTCAGGACTTGGGGCGCCTCGCGTGGAGGAACTCTCCAGCCGCCAACATCTGCACGGCTGGGCCAGATGTGAGTCTGAGGTGGGAGAAGTTGGTCCGGGATTGGGGTTTGGCTCCGGTTCCGTGAAGGGCGGCGGCGACGCCCACAGTCGCCTTCTCCTTCCTGGCTTCCCAGCTAGAGGAAGACCGTGGGAGATACCAAGTGCCGAGCCAGGGGAGAGGCACCAACAGAAGTCTAGCGTACTCCCAGACCCCCTTCCCCCCAGCGCCACCCCCGCCGTAGGCAGGTAGGGGGCGCGCAAAGCAGCAAAGAGAGCCTCGTGTGTGTTTGCAGGGACTGCTAGCCTCTAGGTAAAGAAAAGAGAGCGCGAAGAGTTGAATCTTTAGGAGACAGACGTTACTGATGGTTTTCTTGAGTGAAGAAAGAAGGGCATGTGTGAATGTGTATGTGTGCACGCATGTTTGTAATTTTTCTCCTCAAGAGCAGGGACAGGAAAGCGAGAAGCTACTGCTGAGTTGAGAGCCCGCTAGGGGTTGCGATGAGGCACACTTGGAGCCTTGGCTGGCGCTAATTACCGGGAAGAGTTGCTCGCGGCGCGGTGGGCGCGCACCAAAGCTTCCAGCTGTTCTTCTCCCTGGGTGGTGGCAGCTGCGTGAGAACGGCTTCCGGGCTGGATGGTCTCTGCGCTCCCTAGCAGGGGGACCGGATTCAGTTTCCTAAAAAGAGAGAGTATAGGGTGACGCCAGGGATAGATCTCGGAACCGTGTGTTCCCATCTTCCTGGTTTTTGATACAGGTATTTGCAAAGAGGGAGCATTGTAAGCCCAGCACACTAACGAGGGGAGGAAATATAGCGAGCTGAACACTCTCAGGGTAAGAATCGGGGAAGAAAGAGCATGTTTATTCCCATCGTCCCTTTTTAAACACTGCCTTCAGCTTCGGGCAGGAATCGTTTGGATCCCAGCCGCTCACCATCACCCCTCCCACGCCCACCCCATCGCTCTGCCGACAAAGAAACAAAAGATGACAACTCGACTCTGTAGGGGGATAGCAACTGCTTCCAGAACCATCTCTCAGTTGGGCGGTTGAAAAAGCAGCGGGGAAGGGATGGTTATAAAACCTGTGTCTAGCCACCAATATGTAAACGAACCTTCCTAAAACCCCCTACTCTCCTCCCAAACAAAACGAAAACATATATTTAGGAGCTATAGGAGATATGTTTACATATATCTCCTAAATAAAATAAAGATTTCCCATTAAGAACTACATGAACTGTGGAGGGAAAAGACTCAGGATACCTCCCCAATTCCCATCTAAGAGTTCTGGAAGGAGGAAAAAGAAACATCTGGCCAGTTAGTTCTCCAGTGACTGGAAACACTCTGAGTCTAAGGAAACTCTGTCACCAATGATTAAAGAAAGAGCTCCTCATTAATGAAAAGGGAATTTTGGCAGAATGAGACTTGGACAAATCATAACAGCCATGGAAATGGAATATACGATTTAAAACCATGATCATCATCACGCTCACACTCGCTGCCTCTTTGTTACTCTTTTCGAAGACATAGGGAGGAAGGGACAGTTGATCCCCAGGGATTTCATGAAAGGAAACTCAGCTTGTTTCTCTCCTGGCGATTCGGCAGTCTGTTTAATCATTTTTAAAAAACTCTCTCCTCTACCGGCTCCTCCTTATGTTTTCTCTCACGTTCTTCCCTCTCATTTTCCTTATCCATCTTCCACAGCTCCCTGGAGTCCTTAATTCATTTGGTCTGCGCCTGTCTCCCTTTAGTCCCTTCAAAAACATTGTTTCCCTTTCTAATTCCAAAGTACAGAGGGCTCTGTGACTTTTCTCCATTTCCAAAGAACTGATTTACTGCTTCTAGAGGTCCATAGCCTGAAACTGTAGGTGGATTTCCTAAAGCGTTTATTCAACTTTAGAGATTCCCTAGACACATTTAAGCAACAGGAAATTGCAGAATTTTTAAGTCGTTTTGCTCATGGGACCAAGAATTTCTATTTCAAATGTGGATATCAGGAAGAAGCCACACTAAATTGCTAGTTTCAGAATGGCCAATGTGAAGGAAAATATAACCAATTGTAATGGAGCATGCAGTCTGTGTAAGACAGTTACCCAGTTGCCTGGGTTATATTATTCAAATAATGTGCTAGGAATTGTTAAAGAGATTTTCCTTTTCGTTAACAAAGACCACACACACGCATGCATACCCACCCTTATACATATTCCCAGAACTAATGTAATTACATAATTCAATTCAGCAAATGCTTATGGAGCATCTACTATGTGCCAGGAACTGTGCCAGCACTGAGAATAGGTAAAGAAATTACAGAAGCTAAGATATGTTCAAAGATTTTTGAACAATTCACTAATCAAGTCATGTACCTAGAACAATTACCATGTACCTATGTTACCATGTACGTAGAACAATTCAGTCCTAGAGAATAGTATTTAGATTTGATTTTTTAAAGTATTTGTTTAATCCATAGGTTGCATTCTCTGCAAAGAATGGAAAATGGAAAATATCACTTATTTCAATCTTGTTTCTAAGTACCCTCATAAGTAAAAGTGTAAGTACAATAATATTAAAAGACTGAAGTCAATAACAATTACATAAAGAAAATCAATGTGAACCATCTGAAATGGAGGAGTTTTGTTTGGTTGCTTGTCTAATGCGAAGATGATTTCAAAGGCACACCTTCAATACATACTTCTTGTGCTGAACCATTATTTTCTATTGCAACTGATAACAGTGTCGTCTAGAGATTAACTACCAGAGATTATGAATGGTGCTGGCACCTCAACTTTTGGCTACAATGATTGGAAGCAGGAAAGGTAGCTTAATGATTTTCTACCCAAACAGTTTTCATAAACAGAGTTGTAAAATTGCAGTCACCAGTTTGCTGCTAGAGAGTGCCCATTTCCAGTTAGCTATGGGCCCCTCTGGGGGAAGCAGCCACATTGAAGGAAGTTCACTTGAGCCTGGATGTGAACAGGTTGTGGCCATGATTCCGCATCCATATGTTCAGAGCAGACAGGCACATTTTTTCACTCTCAAGCCTCAGGAGAACCACAGACAAACCAATTCAAGTCTTCTCTTTACCTATCCCTACTTAGTACCCAAATGGATCCTCCGGATCCACTTCTCTGGCTAGAGTTCCAAGGAGAAGCGAAATACTTTTTTTTTTAACTTTGGGCTTTAGCAAGTCACTTTGTATTCCATATAGCAAGTCCTGTTCATGGAAGTGTACATTCATACAGAATATCCCTTACTGGAAGGGCTCCATCAATGCTTCTGCACCTTACTCTCTGCACCTTACTCTCAAAATAAAATGTAGCCCTAATACAGATTAATCATAACCTTCAGAAACCAAGGTTTCTCAATAGGGTGTAGTGGCAATTCATTTGTATTATTGATATAATGGATTCAAATAATTGCCTAAATTTAAAATTATAGACAGTTAAAAGAATGGCACCTTGGTCTTTAATTTATATGAAATTCACTTATATTTGATATGCATACACATAAAAATATGGCAATAACAATAATTTGTACCCTCATAAAGATGACATAGTACCTTCCCTTGCAGATCTGAAAGCTGGCCTTATGCTAGTGTTTGCCTTTTTATCGTAAATATTTTTAAGAATATTACTTTTTGGCACACTTTAACTATCACAGTTGTTGAAAAGGGGAAATACTGATTTCAAAATGTACCATGATTTCTGTTTGAGAGATGAAATTACACTCCAGAAAAAGAATTTGAAAAGAGTATAGAACAATTAGGATTGTTCTGTTGGCATTTAAATGCACTTGAACTTCTCTCTAACTTTTGACCTCATCGTCATAACCTTTTAAGTGAATTGTTATCATGATTGACGTACAGGTAACTATTAATTTGTACTGAAATAACTAAAGCATTTAGTGCTTCTAAAATGCATGCTTAATCATGGCCATAAGAAGACTTTTATAGCCACATACATTAACAATTGCTATTAGATGCTAACAATTATTAGGATAGTCTATCATAAACAGATTTTAAACACATTTTATAAGAAAATTGGGAACTAAGATGCTATCATTTTCCATGCAACACAATAAACACGAAAAATTTCTTCTCAGATTAAGGAAACAGGATCTCCATACATATCTTCATTCTCTCATTCATACTTTCATTAGGCAAAGATTTATAGAATACCTACTATGTACCTACTCAGTGCTAAGTACTGGGAAGAGAGTGATAAAGAAAACATATCTGTTCCTGCCTTTGTGGAGATTACAGTCCACTGGCAGGAGATGGACAAAACCAATCCCACGATGAGGGCTCTGAAAGAAAGGAACACAGTATTGGCTAGAGAACGGAAGAGTCTCCATTTAGATTGAGGTAGGCGTCCCTGAGGCAGCGGCTACTAATCTGAGGCATGAAAGAGTAGTAGTTAGCATTCCAGGCACCGAGTAAAGAAACTATGGTATTCGACATGAGAAATATGCAATGTCAAGGTACACAAGGACAGCCTGTGCATCTGGAGTGTAGTGAACATAAGTAGTGTCCTGGGGGTTGCGGGTGGCGGAGAGTGACATAAGATGAGGAAGGAGAGGCAGGAAGAAGCCAAATCATACAAGGGTTTAGGGGCCTTGATAAGGATTTTGGATTTTGCCCTAAGGACAATGGGAGGATGTGTTATGATCTGATTTACAGTTCAATGGCTCTTTACCTGCTCAAATTCTGATACTTGCCAACTCTCAAATAGTAACCCCTTTTCTATCCTTATTCCTCCTGACCTCTCTCTGGTCCAGAGACTCCTGGGAGTTCCTTAGAGACTTAAGGTGTCTGTGTAGTCAACGTTATTTTCACAATAATACCAAGATAATATTTGCCTTTCACTCACATTCTCTTACAAATGTACATCAATTAATTGAATGCAAAAACAAATATGAGAATTTAGCTGTTCTATTAAGCCAGGTATTAAAGATAACAATATAACTTCTCAATAATTGGGAAAATATAGTACTTTTTCATGAAACTCTTATTTATTTTAACATGTATTAAGTTTATTACTGTTATATTAAGTACATCAGTACATAACTATTTAATTTCTTTCTGCTTTAACTTCTGATAAATAAATATCAATAGAGATAACCCACAAAGACAACAGCACTTTGGGGTCTTCAAAAAATTTTTAGAGTATAAAGCGGTCCAGAGACCAGTGCCAACCACTGATCTTCTTCTTTTCTTAAAACTGCTTTTGGTTTCCCTCCTATCAGTATCTTTTTCTGTTCCTAAAGGCTCAGTCTTAGATTTACAATAAGAAATTGACTTTTACATTGCAATCCAGAATGATTACTTACAACTACTCTATGATGCATTTTGAAATGATCTATTCTATTCCAACCAAATCAATTGCTTTCTTAACCCAGTAAAAAGTTTGGGTGATCTCACCCCATTTCCAGGTTGCAATAATTACTTCTAGTTTGATAACTTTGAGACCATATTCCCTGGCCCAGCATTCCTCCCAGGTGCCACCTCTAACAGCTGGCTAGACATTTCCTCCTTAATATTTCACAATTACCTCAAACTCAACTTGTTTAAAACTGAACTGATCTCCCAAATATTTTTAAATAGGAAATATGGGAGATTACAAAAGCATGTAATCTGAGATTTATATGAATTGACTAAAAATAAATTATTTACAAATAGATGCATGGAGAAGGGACTAGGAAAAGGAAATCACAGTATTAATAGTGATTCATGGGATTGTTAGTGATTTTAATTTTCCTTTTTCTATATTTAATTTTCCATAATAAGTATGTACTAATTCATAATCAGAAAGTTACAATTAAAAAATTAAAACAGAACTAATCTTCCTTACATATCCTATACGTCTTCATGCCTTTCATTTAAAGGTATGATTTTATTTATCTCAAAATTTGCTTTAAACACATTTTTTCAGTCATGATCATTTTAATAATGCAGACTCCTCCAAGACCACTTTATTTTATTACCAAAGGAATTCCAATTGCAGGATGGGTATAGGTAGGAGTCACATACCACCACAAAGTAGGTTCATCAGTTTTCTAGGACACCTACTACATTGGTTGAAGCTCTAGATGCTATAGGCTACTGCGTTCTCTCTTTTTTTTTTAACATCTTTATTGGAGTATAATTGCTTAGTTCTTAGTCCATGTCGTGGGAATGTCTAAGAGGTAATATTGTGATTGAAAGAGATTCTATGTATCTAATAAATTAGGCTTTTTGGATATGGTGTCAATTATCTAATGCTGCATAACAAATTACCCCAAAACTTCATAGCTTAAAACAACATTTTACCATTTCTCACGATTTTGTGGGTGAGATGGGAATCCTTTTCTGCCAGTCTTGTCTGGGCTCACTCAAGTAGCTGCATTCAGTTGGCAGGTCACATGGCCTTATGTGTCTGGTGACTTAGCTGGGTTGGCACGAACAACTGAGGTGTCAACCTCTCTCCGTGTGGTGTCTCCATGAGATGCCATATCCTCTGTATCAGTTAACTATTGTTGCATAACAAATGACCCTAAAACTTAGTGGCTTAAAACGACAGCAATTTATCATTTCTCATGATTCTGTAGGTAACTACACGTTTGCTCTGCTGATTTTTCCTTGACACATTCATGTGGTTTCATTCAGCAGGAGGGTTGGCTGGGCTCAAAGGTACAAGGTGGCAATAGGTACTGGGTGCTGTCTGCATGCCTTAGTTGTCAGTTCTTCTCCACATGGTCTCTTTTTCTAGAGTTGGCTACACCAGCTGCCTCAAATGCTGGTGCCAGGGCAGCGTCCCAGGATGGCAAATGTAGAAGCTACAAGGCCTGGAAAGGCCTAGGCTCTAGAACACACACAGTGTTGCTTCTGCTGGGTTCTATTATTCAAAGAAAATCACAGGACTGGAGAAATAGACTGTTCATCTCTTGATATGAGGAGCTGCAAAATAATGTGGCCATGCTTTTCTTTGTACCATAGGCACAATTTCAGACATGAATTATTATAAATTCGATGTTCTACTGGATTCTGATATAGTTAAAATTCCAGTGCAGGTGATATAATTTTTTCCTTTTTTCCCTTTTTTATTTAGAAGCATTTCTGTCCCGTTCTCATTTTTTCCCTTTTTTGTTAATAAGAAATCCATGAATGCATTCTTGTTGCAAAATGTTTAAGGCATACAATAATAGCAGACTCTTATACAGTAAGCTCATACTATGACCAGGCTTCATTTTAAGTGCTTTATATAACATTGCCTCCATTAAACCTCACAAGTCTTTGAGGTAAGCAATAATATCACCACCATCGTGTAGACAAAGAAGCTGAGGCACAGAGAGCTTAACTTAGAGGTCTAACTTGCCAAGGTCACATAGCTAGTAAGTAGCAGGCCACTAAATTCTGTGACCACAGAGCCTATGTACTTAACTACTCTGCTATAACTCTCCTTAATCTTGCCGCTACTTTCACCCTGTTGACAATTTGATATGCATTTCTTTAGTACTAGTTCTACACATTTATGTATATGAATATGTTCAGATGCATTTTCCTTACCTAAATTGGATCACATTATATGCTGGATTCTGAAACTTGCCTTTTCTACTTAAAAATCAGTCAAGGTGATATATCAGTATCTACAGATCTATCTCCTTTTTTAAACAGCTGCATAGTATTCCATTTTGTGGATGTACTATAATTTATTTAACCATTTTCTATTGATGGACATGCAGGTAGTTTCCAATTACTTCCTTTTACAAATAATGCTATAATAAACATTCTTGAATTCGTTCTTTTTTTATTCATTAGAAATCTTTGCGTACTTGTATGAGAATTTCCTTAGAATAGATTCCAAGAGTGGCTGTGATGAGTTAAAGACCAAGCTCTATACTGCCAAATTTCCCTTCAAAAAAGCAAAAGTGTGTGAAAGTGTGCATTTCCCCTATACTCAACAACATTGTACAGCATCAAACATTTTAAATTTGGTGGACAAAAGTATCTTATTGCTTTGTTGTTGTTCGTTTTGTTTTTTCTCATTGACATTTTACTACGAATTTGCTTGATTACTACATATTTGCTGAACTTTTTTCATATGATTATTGCCTTTTTACATTTCTTTTGTGAAGTACCTGTGTCATTGTCTCATTTATCTAATAAATTATCTTCCTTTTCCTCATGGGTTTGTTGGAATTCTGTTATATTCTAGGCATTACTCTTTTGTATATGTTGTCGGTATCTTCTCTCAGCCTATCATTTGGTGTTGTCAAATCTGTCAGTCTTTTCTTTCATGGAGTCTGGGTTTTGTATTTTGCTTAAGAATATTTTACCACCCACATATTTTTAGAATATCCATTCTTTTCTTCTACTATTTTCAATATGTTTTAAAACCATGACTCTAATGTTTATTTTTGTTAGTGGCTTCTATTTAGGGTACAGCCTTTTTTTTTTTTTTTTGGCCATTTGATTGGCCACTTGTCCCAAAACCTTTAATGACAGGTCCGTCCTTTTCTCAGTAATCTGAAGTTTATTATAAACCAAATGAGCATACCTTTATACATTTTAAAAAATTTATTTATTTTATTTATTTATTTCTGGCTGCATTGGGTCTTCATTGCTGCGCGCGGGCTTTCTCTAGTTGTGGGAAGCGGGGGCTACTCTTCATTGCAGTGCGCGGGCTTCTCATTGCGGTGGCTTCTCTTGTTGCGGAGCATGGGTTCTAGGTGCACGGGCTTCAGTAGTTGCAGCATGTGGGCTCAGTAGCTGTGGCATATGGGCTCTAGAGCAGAGGCTCAGTAGTTGTGGCGTGCAGGCTTAGCTGTTCCGTGGCATGTGGGATCGTCCCAGACTAGGGCTCGAACCCGTGTCCCCTGCATTGGCAAGTGGATTCTTAACCACTGTGCCACCAGGGAAGCCCTACATCTTTTAAAAAAATTCTCAGTTATGCTCCATGGATTTGACTGACTTTCCTGAACGAATACCATCCTATATTAACATTGTTTTATAGTGTATTTTGACATCTCTCCAGGAAGGCATTCCGCTTCCTCTCTCATCCTTCTTTTTTAAACTTTTTTTGTGGTTAAAAAAAGAAGAGTATTTGTGCACGTTTTTCCCCTATATGAACTTTCAAGATCTTTCTACTACACAGAATTTTTTATAATGACCCCACATGTCTATCAGGAATGCTCTGGAAACTTGATTATGAATTTGGATTATTGTTACATGACAGTATTTGATAATGTATTTCCCAGAAGAAAATTATCTGTAACACCAAGGAATAAACTTTCATCAGAAAAGAGAGTCCATGTGAGAAATTCACAGAGAAATTCGGTTGGGAGCCCCATGAGGCAGATAAAGAGGATCAAATTATTATCTTGAGTGAAGGGCCCAAGAGCTAGGACACATAAGCTAAGCTTCTTGCTCTCATTGTCCTACTTACTCAACCATACCTAATACATGTTTCAAATAAACAACTTTGGAATGGAGCTACTCACTGGACAACTTTCACTTTCACCAGGGATTGCTCTTGGTATCCACCTGTCTCCCAGGAGCCACAAACTACTTGGACCTGTCCGTCTACCTATAGTAGACACCCTCCTTTACCAAACATCAAATAAACCAAACACTAAGCAGCCAGCAGTTTGTTACTCTTTCCCCCTTTTCTTTTGTTTGTCTAATCTGAAGGAAAGGAGGAAGAAAGAAGGATGAGTAAAGCCACGTAGAGACATACAACACTCTCATCATGGCAGAATCTTCTAGAAAGATGGGGGGAGCTACTAGTTATATCATTATGCAGAGTTGTTGTTGTTTTGACTATTTACTTTATGCTTCTTTTTGATATACCTGGTAGTACTATATGCCATTAACAAACTATTGGTTAGTAAGTATATTCAACTCATATTTTTAAACTTAGAATCTCCTCAAAGCAGGAGTAGCCTATTTAAGTATAGCCTCTAAAATTGTCCCACTAGCAAAGCAAATGTAATCTATCAAGTGTTAGTTTACAATATGCTTGTTTTCTAAGTAAGGTAAAGATGTTGCACATTGCACCTTCACAGGAAGACTGCCAAAATTATTAATATAATTTCTTTGGAGGAAAGGAGGAGAAATTGTTTCCCTGATGTCTGCGTAAAATTTAAATGGAAATGAATGTGATTTGAGTGTTAGTATTCAGGACTGCTAGTTCTCTGTTAATTTACATTTATATTCTTAATGTCTAGGTTGAGCCTAGGGAAATTTAAAACTCAATTTCATTAATGCTATAACTTCCATAGGAATCTCAATATGCACAGAAGTTCCTAGATCGTGGAGTTATTGGATGAGAATATAGCAGCTAAGCATAACTGCTGAGTGGTTATGGTAGTTAAATATGTACTGTGAATTTTGATTTTCGAAATTCCTCTGGGCCTAAACCCAGTGTCCAAAAAATTTTAAAATATGACGCTAATATAGTAATCAATTTTAACATCTTTTAAATGGAAACATTACATTTCTGAACTATTGCCCATCTCATTAATTATGATTTAAAGTAGATCATGTTTCACATTTGCAACTATTACATTGACATACGTAATGTTTGCAATTACTGTATAACTTGAGGTTTGTAAGTTCAGCTCACTAGAGTTAGGGATTTTTTCATTTAGTTGCTTTTATCACAAATATGATCACTACTCCCAGTTGGCAAAGGTACTATGAATAGGAATATTGGGTCCAAACGATAATGTTTTCCCCTGTGTCTCAAATAGATATACCTTTATTTTTCTTCTTTATAAGCTATGTATAGATATACTTTAAAAATATAATTTTTAAAGATTATGCTTATGAAGTAAGCTTTTGGGGAAGAAAATCCCTGAACATCCCAGAAATCCTCAACAGAAGCAACACTTTAAACTTATTCTTAATTCTCACTTTGGTTGTTTTGATAATACTACTCATTAGATTACCCTGAATTGTGTTTTAGAATTATACCCACCCCAGAGAAGTTCTACAGCTCTAAGACTTCAGACTTTTAAGCCTCTTGCAACTCTAGGCCATGAGAACCTTGGCTTCAAGACTCATTTATCTTACTGCCTTCTTTCATAACCTGAAGCTGAAGTCCTTTTTATAAGTTTCAATTAACTTGCAATGGTAGTAAGGTGAGAATAAGGGAGAGAAAAAGGAGGAGGGAAGAGGAAGGGAAGGAGGGGGAAAGGGAGGGAAATACTATACTATTACACAGTGGTTATCAACTGCTCTGTCTCTAATCACACTCATGGCTATACTGAAGGCTACAGCAATGATTCTTTACCAAGGAAACAACCTCCCCTAGCAGGTAATATCATAAGGTGGGGCAGAAAGGGAGGAAAAGAAGAGGGCATATGTGTCAGGTTTGAAAAGTTTTGCAAGTGCTATGGAAAGTAAAAAAAAATTTTATGGATAATTTTTTTTCATAGAGAAAGAATTGTCTACTTTCCTCTTATCAGAAAAATGAAACAACAGACCTAATGGCTTTCTGCTCTTTGTTTCTGAAGCTGGAGCCAGGGGTAAATTTATTTAGACAAATATGTCCTTTAACAACTTCCTAGAAATAAGACGAACACAAATTTATTTGATATAATGCATTATGGTCTTCTCAATGTTTCTATTCTGCGAGATATTTTAAGTACAATTGAAATGAATTATTTTGAAAGAAGACTTTAACTTCATGGTAACATAGTTTAATATCCTGCTTCCATTAATAATTTTGAAAATTTGATATTTTAACGGGGAATAAATGCATGATATGCATTCAGCTAGGAGTGTAAGAACCTAATTTTTTTATTGTTATCAATATTGCAAATGAAATATTGTTACATGTAAATATACATTAAAGGTTCACTCATCCAGCATGGTTAAGTGGGGCATAAGCCCTTCCAGGTACACATATTCAGGGTATACTGAGGGTCTTGCCTGCCACTGTTCATTAGAGATTGTGTGTGGTGTAAGGCCTAAAATTAAGGCCGCGAATTATGTGCTGCTTTGGCATCTCGTGAAACCAGGAGCGCCTCAAATAGCCCAACCATATTTTTCCTCCCCACTCTGCTCCCATGGAGGAGGTCCCCTTGTCTAACAACCGTCCTTATCCAGGAGAGCAGGCACAGTTCCTGCTTATCCCTGAGTAGTGAGCTTCAGTTCTTTGTCAATCTATGGAATTATTCAAACAAACCAATCATATCCTCCAAGGGCACCAGGGGTCACCCCTCCCTCCTGATAATATAAAGCCTGCTTCCTGCAGCCCCTGGTTCTTCACTTGGTTCCTGAGTACAACCCCATCCCCACTCTGTATGATGTTGCATAGCATGTGGTGTCTCCTGCCCCAGACTGTGAGTATATGTGATTAATAAACTGCTTCTAATCTCATCTGTCCTGTGTTGGGTGTAATGTGTTCAGCCTTCTCCATAACCCTAGGGTGGGAATACCTCCCTCACCAGTAGGGTGAAGAGGATGAAATCCAAACATAGTGAGGCCTTGTAGAATACGTTTTATTACCAGACTAAACAATAATAAAATCTCCAGTAATTTTTCAATTTGGGGTAGGAAATGGAGGGTGCTGGGACACAAGTGGAATTTGCATTTTTTCCAGTTGACTATCATGATTTTGTAAGCATTAAGGAATACAGTGATTTATCAGGCGGTTCCATAGCTGTGTCAAATAAGATAAGCTGGTTTTCTGGACCATGGTATAAACCAGCATTTCCTCAATTTCCTGGATAAGATTCACTAGAAGGAATTATTGACAAAACAGATAACCAAGCCCCTCCTCCTGAAGATCCTCATTCACTGGGTGTGGGGTCTAGAAGCTGCCCACATTTCCTTGTCATGTGATCTATCACTGATGGAGGTTCACAACATGGATTCTTATCATCAGGGAAATCTGGGAAACACTGTTAAACTGTAGTAGTGATAGGCTCAGAAAAGTGGAGAAAGTGAATTTTCTGGGCCAGCAGAAGTGTCTCTCTGATGTTTCACCTTCTTTTAAAGAGCTCACCTGATTATGCCAAGCCCATTTGCTTTTGATTAACTCACAGTCAACTGATTAGTAACCTAATCAGAGAAGTGATATCTCATCATATTCATAGATTTGATCATATTTAAGAGGAGGAACTTATGTAAGGCCTGTACACCAGAGGGGAGGAATCTTTGGGCCCATCTTAGAATGCTGCCTACCACAAATGTGATTCATAATTAGAAGGCAATGATGGAAATAAAGAATAAGAATTGTGGTATGACCCAGTTCATCAAAATGAGCACCCATATGAAAATCCAAGAATCTTAGTGTAGAAATGTGGTGCAGATATTTTATTAGGTTAAAGGAAAAAGAGGGAGAATTTATATGATTTTTAAAAGCATATATACACTACCCAAATAGACAGAGACTATGGTAGATATCTGTTTTAAAATACCCCAGTTCTTACATAGGCAAGACATCATAGGGATTAGAGTTTCACCTATATACATATTTTAGAGTTATTTATGCTAAAAGTAAAAACACTTATATATTCCTGTCTTAATTGTTGTTGACGATTTAATTCCTCACAAGGAAAGAAGGAGAAAGCACCAATGGGAAACATTTCTTTGGACTTTATATTTACTAACAATGCAAAACTAATTGAGGAAATGATAGCAATAGATGCATTCAGAGAGAATGACCTCTTTTAAACTGAATAAACAAGGGGAAAAAAAACCATAGACAGTTAACATACCATAGGCCTTAAGGAAAGTAACATTCAAAAAGTTAAGACAAATAAAGTTAAGATCTAATGACTATATATTCTAAAAGCAAAGAACTATAGGAGGATCTAAGAGGTAGAAGGGAAATGAGTCAAGAAAGAGTCCTTAGAGGAAAGAACTCCTGGGCTGAAACTTGAAGGACCAGAGAGAACAGACAGGTTCAGAATCAGGGAAATGGTGGTGAATGGAGTGAGATGAGAAGAAAGGGATTCTGTTTCCAAAAGAAAGGGTATAAAGTAAAAACAGAAGAGGGACTTCCCTGGTGGTGCAGTGGTTGAGAATCTGCCTGCCAATGCAGGGGACACAGGTTTGAGCCCTAGTCCAGGAAGATCCCCACATGCCGCATAGCAACTAAGCCCGTGTGCCACAACTACTGAACCTATGCTCTAGAGCCCCCGAGCCACAACTACTGAAGCCCGCACACCTAGAGCCCGTGCTCCACAAGAAGAGAAGCCACCGCAATGAGAAGCCTGCGCACCACAGCGAAGAGTAGCCCCTGCTCGCCACAACTAGAGAAAGCTCACGCACAGCAACGAAGACCCAATGCAGCCAAAAATAAAATTAATTAATTAATTATTTTTTAAAAAGTAAAAACAGAAGAGATCCTAGGACAGAATGGGAGGAACATCAACAGGTAGGAGATGGTCAGAGGAGTATAAGAGATAAAAGGATAACCTAGAGAAAAATAGTGTCATAAGAGCCAAAGTAAGAGATCATTTAAGAACGACGTACAGCCTTTGACTGGTATGTCTAAAAAAAAATGTATCAACTGGATTTGTCAACAAGCAGACATTGAAGACCTTGGTGAGAACCCCTTACTTGCAAATCCTGATTGTTGCCTAGGGTAGTTTAGCAAAAGGAGGCAAGGAAGCATAAATGAAGACAATGAATGAATATACTCTAGATATCAGGAGAGTCAGTAGCAGGTGGCAACAGACTCCAAACTCAGTCCTACAAATTTTTGTTTGTTTCATCCTAACTTCCAGATATAACTGTCTTCTATCCCAGAAAAAGCATCTGCAAGCTGATTGAGCGTCTAAAAACTAAACCGTGGAAAACTGACCAGGAAATCTGTGGATTATAGTAATGGAGTACGTTAGAGAATGGTAAAGCCATCCTCAAGAACAAGATATGTTAGCAGGAAGGTGAAGTAAAGTTTTGAAAGCAGTAAAGGAGAGCTAGCTAATACTTATTCCTAGGAACACCCTGTCCTCTCCCCTCACCCAAAACATAAGGATGAGTAGCTTTTCCTCCAGAGGACTTCTTAGAGGAAACTTCCTTGTCTTTGGGAGAGAACAAACAACAGGAACAAAGGAGAAGAGGTAGGTTGTTTATCATGAAACAGATTGGCATAGTGGAAAGCATTGTAAGGGAGGAAGATGTTGGAAGGTTGGAGAGGGGAACCCTATCCCCATTGGAAGAATGGGAGGAAGGAGAAAGTTCAAGGCAATAGAGGGTTGAGAGTTTGAGAACGCATATGTGATGAGAAGATTGGAGACAAGCAGATGGCTTCAGGTTTCTGAATAGAACTTTGGTCTCAGGGGAGAAAAGATAGGCTATCCTTAATTTTTGAATGCTTGACTTTCAAGCCTTCTCCTCACCTCGTCTTGACTCAGATCCACACAGTGAAAAAAAACCTCATGTTTATGGCATCCTAGGGACTGTAATTGATGCCAGTATGAGGATAAAACTGTAAGGTAGGCACAAAGCCAATATAATCAACAGTTAAAAGAAAGTGTGCTGGGCTGATACATGAGGTGGAAAACCTTTTTTTTTTTTTTTTTGCGGTACACGAGCCTCTCACTGTTCTGGCCTCTCCCGTTGCGGAGCACACACTCCAGACGCACAGGCTAAGTGGCCATGGCTCACGGGCCTAGCTGCTCCGCGGCATGTGGGATCCTCCCAGACCAGGGCACGAACCCTTGTCCCCTGCATCGGCAGGCGGACTCTCAACCACTGCGCCACCAGGGAAGCCCCGGAAAACCTTTTAACTGCATGGATGCATGGTCAGATACAACAAATTCAAATGCCTCTGAATCAAGCAAGAATTTTGGCAAAGACATTCTCTTTTCAGATTGCTTAAGAACATGCATAGTGAAATATCAGAGGAAGATGTTTTTTTCTCATGAGATCTGCTTCAGGAAAAAAAATAGATAATAACTTCAGAATTGAGGGAAAGCTGCAGATATAAAACAGGGAACTCCTTTCTCTCTTAAAACTTACAAGGTTCATCTTGTGATCTTTGGCCCAGAATAAATGGGGAAGTAAATTAAGAGTTGCATGTTCTTTCTATGAAAACATTCCATACGAAGAGTGGTTAACATAATCTGCAGTGATTAGCCAAAGGAAGAGAAAAAAACATAATTGCTACCTTAAAATACTGTCATATGGAGAACAGATTACGTCTAATTTTGTCTTCTTCAGAAAGCCAACTAGGCCTAATAAATGGAAGTACAGACAGTCTGCTAAAACAACAAAATCTAAAATTACTGTACAATAATGGAATGGACTACTTTTCATGCTGCTCGTCACTGGCAGTGTTAAGCAGAGACTGGATATCTACCTACCAGGCATAATGTAGAGGGAAACTCTGCACTGCTCATAAGCTGTGCTCAGGAACTCTCACAATCTCTTCCAACTCCTAGATTCTATGGTATCAAAACGATTTGTGAATTTGAGCAGCATGAGGGGGTGAGCCAAAGAGTGCTTTGGCATTCTGCAAACATTCATACATGTATTATTATTATTTTTCTTATTATTATTATCTTACTTCTTCTGGTATCATGTAGTAATAGAGATACCCCCATTTTTAAAACAGCAATGGATAGCAAACAGTGCTTTCAGTTAAAGCCTTTGGCTCTTTTATGTTTTAATGTTGTCCTCTGATTGTAATGTTGCACTACTGTTACCTCCTCAGTGGGCCATAATCTTTGGTTTCCGTTTCAGTAGAAACAACAGATTTGTTATGAGTTGTTCATCTTCTCTGCCCAAATCCTCTTTGTGTCTTCCATATATTTATGAAACTGATGGGGTTACTGGTCCAGTCTGTGACTTTGTAACAAAGTAAAACAAACAGCTTTATCTACAAGGCTATCAAAATGTTGTCATTTTTAATCCCATTCTTCAGCCCACTAAACTGCAAACTTTAGTTAACTTGCTGAGTGTATTCTGCATTTGATTCATGACATACATGTGTCTTACTAATTGAATCTGGTTATTACTTTGCAGTCATCGAAAACTTTGTATGATCATTGGCATTTTCAACAGAAAAGTAGAATACTAAAATATTATAATAACATGGAAAGATAGACTATGTGGAAGCAGTATAATATGGTGGTTAAATGTATAGGCTCTGTAGGCAGACAGACCTAACTTAGGGTTAAATCCCAACTTCATTACTTACTAGCTTTGTGATCTTTACAAATTACTTAACTGCTCTGTGCCTCAGTGTCCTCACCAATAAAATGGAATAATGAAAGAAACTGTTTCAAATTTTGTCATGAGCAGTGAATGAGATAATACATGTGAAGCCAAAAATTTAACTATTGTTATTACTACTCTGATTTCATAACTATGTGAGACTGAGAATGTTGTAAACTATATAATCGCATGAAAAATTTAATTCAGTTTGAAAATAAACATAGGAATAGTCTTTAATAAGTATATTTTATGATATATTCATCTATCCTTTCCATATATAATGACTCATTCTGTTCTCCCAAAGAAAGCAATGAATAAATATAAAATGTGCAATAGCACATTTTAGTTTAGGTGTAGCTAAAACTGTCCTGGAGGTAATAAAATATAATATAAAATATCATCTGTTGCATTATGTAAATCAGAAGAGCTTATTAAAACTAATGAACTGAGTTTGTGAAACAAAGCTTACATATTAAAAAAATATGTGGTTGTTGAATGCCTAGTTGAAAAGCCATGCACAATAATAATAGCATTTTCCTACTAAAGGAGAAAAAAACAAACTTTGATTTGCTGTTAGATACCCAAGCTTGATTTTTTTGATTAACATAATCTTTCATAACACAGTGAAAATAAAGATTTGTATGATTTCTCACTCTCCTTGTATTGCCAAAGGAAATGTAGTTCTGCAAACCACAAATGAACTGTGTTAACAATTATGAACCATTTGATAGTAGAACAACATTATTGTTGAGAAACCTAATTTGGACAAGGTGTAAATTGGGTGATGTCCAACCAGGTCACATTGAAGCTGTGTGATTTAGTTCAATGTTATTAGTGTTACTTCTCTCTTACACCCAATCTTTAAAATTTTAAAAGAAAGCAAACACAATGGCGTATGTATTATTACATGCAGAATCTGCAGTGAGATGACACAGAATGAAACAATTTTTATCACATTTTAAAAAATCATACACATTATTTTTCTCAGTTTTCGTATTAGTGAGGTAGGAAAGAAATAGACCTAAAAATATTTCATCTTTTCCTTTTTAATGATTACATGATAGGAAATGATAGAGCTTAGAAAATGGAAAACATCTAAACTGGAGCAGAAATCATGTGAATTTTGAAAACCTAAGTGCAATTAAGAAACGTATGTATATATTAGAATTCTTTCCCGAGCTTGTGTACTTTTATTTTTTAATTATTTTTTAAAGTAAATGTATGTATTTATTTATTTAATTTTTGGCTGCATTGGGTCCTCGTTGCTGCATGTGAGCTTTCTTTTAGTTGTGGCGAGTGGGGGCTACTTTTCATTGCGGTGCGTGGGCTTCTCATTGCGGTGGCTTCTCTTGTTGCGGAACCCGGGCTCTAGGCCCACGGGTTTCAGTAGTTGTGGCTCGCGGGCTCTAGAGCACAGGCTCAGTAGTTGTGGCGCACGGGCTTAATTGCTCCACGGCATGTGGGATCTTCCCAGACCAGGGATTGAACCTGTGTCCCCTGCATTGGCAGGTGGGTTCTTAACCATTGCGCCACCAGGGAAGCCCGCTTGTGTACTTTAAAATTTTATCAGCTGCTGAGGTCCGCAGACCTTATAGGTTTTCTATATACAGGACTGACTTTTCCATTAGGCAGAGTTCCTAGAACCCATAGCACTTTTAGGGGGTCCACAAAAATGTTTTCATTTTAATTTCTTTTAACATCAGAAGAAAAAATGAACACAATAATAATACACATATATTAATGATAACAGTGAATATATGAATATTTATGTTTATATCACTGCAGTCAAAATATAATTTTAAATTTCTTTTTGGAGGAAAGGACCACATAAACAAAAGTGTCTATGGCCCACAGAAATCATATGTGGCCCCGTATGTACTTCAGAAGGGAATGGTAGGTTGAACAGTGGCCCCCCCCCAAAAGATATCAATGTCTTAATCCCTGGAACCTGTGAATGTTGCCTTATATGGAAAAAAAGGACTTTGGAGGTGTGGTTAAATTAAGAATCTTGAGATGAGAAGACTACCTTGGATTATCTGGGTAGACCTTAAATGTAATCACATGTATCCTCATAAGAGGGAGGCAGAGGAAAGTTTGACACACAGAAGAGAAGAAGGCAGTAATGACCACGGAGGGAGAGATTGGAGTGATGTGGCCACAAACCAAGGAATGTGGACAGCTACCAGAAGCTGGAAGAAGCAAGGAATGGATTCTCCCCTAGAGCCTCTGGAGGGGGCATGGATGGATCTGCCAGTACCTTCATTTAGGCCCAGCGAAACGGTCTTCACAATTCTAGCCTTCCAAATTGTAACAGAACAAATGTCTGCTGTTCTAAGTTACCTAGTTTGTAGTAATTTGTTATAGCAGCCATAGGAAACTAATACAAAGTGTACTCAACTTTAATTTGAATTTGTTTATTCCTTAAATACATTTTCCCATTTGTACTGAAAAAGAAAAATAAATTGTATGAAAAATAATAAACACTGATGAAAAAATTATCCATTCAGAATATTTAAATAAAGCAAAAATTGTCAGTATGTTTGAAACTAAAATGAATTATGGTTAAATGAGTTAGTAGCACTTGTGTTTTGCTAATGCTAATTAAGCAATGATAAAATTTTGTCTAAAATTAACAGAAACTAAAAAATATGCTTTATATCAACATCAATTATACTTGCAACATATAGACAAAGACACTTTTTAAAAAGACAAGTTGATTAACCACAGAAACCACTCATAATCATGAACACTAAATCTTTACCTCATTACCCCTTTCCCTGCTGGAAAAAAATGTATTTCTTTTCATCACAAGAGGAATGGAACGGTACAAATTTTCTGAGCTGCTGAACCTTGTGATTGAAATTAAGCTTTATGACACTGCTTACAGAAATAAGAAGGGCAAATGTCAATGCATTTTCAAAAGCAAAAGGCAAGAAATGGATTGTTAAATGGACAGAGTTAAGTGTTCTCCCGAAAAAGGCATCTACTGAATGTGATATGTCAAAGAAGTAGTCTTAATGTGTTGATACAGATTTGTTACTGTAAGCTCTGCATTCAACAATATCCTTGCTTTAAAACTTAATATCTTTGGGCTTCCCTGGTAGCGCAGTGGTTAAGAATCCGCCTGCCAACACAGGGGACACGGGTTCGAGCCCTGGTCTGGGAAGATCCCACATGCCGTGGAGCAACTAAACCCATGCGCCACAACTACTGAAGCCCGTGTGCCTACAGCGCATGCTCTGCAACAAGAGAGGCCACTGCAATGAGAAGCCTACGCGCCGCAATAAAGAGTAGCCCCTGTTCACCACAACTAGAGAAAGCCCACACGCAGCAACGCAGACCCAACGCAGCCAAAAATAAATAAATTAATTAATTAATTTAAAAAACATTTAATATCTTTGAATCTCAATGGTTTTCAGTGAGATTGATCCATTTAAATGCTGAATGACTTGGAAAATACCTGTCCCTTTGCTCATCTTTAAAGAGATGTGTATTCTAGAGTTTAACAAGAAGTGGGGAGGTAGTGCCCTTATTTTTCTAACATAATCCAGTCAATTTCCTTTCCAAATTCACAGAACCCAATAAACCATATTGATTTGAACATTCTCCAAAGCTCCTCATTCAAAAAGTAATTCATTGCAGAAGAATGCTTTCTAATTCACAATACTTCCTTGTGGATTTAAAAAATTAATTTCTTCTTCATGTGAAAACTAAGCATGTCTGCAGAGTGATTTAGATTATTTTACAACTAGGCTATAAGAATATCTTTGCCTAGGGGCTTCCCTGGTGGCGCAGTGGTTGAGAGTCTGCCTGCCAATGCAGGGGACAAGGGTTTGAGCCCTGGTCTGGGAGGATCCCACATGCCACGGAGCAACTGGGCCCATGAGCCACAACTACTGAGCCTGCGCGTCTGGAGCCTGTGCTCCATGGCAGGAGGCCAAGATGGTGAGAGGCCCGTGCACCGCAATGAAGAGTGGCCCCCGCTCGCCACAACTGGAGAGGGCCCTTGCACAGAAACGAAGACCCAACACAGCCAAAAATAAATAAATTAATTTTTTAAAAAAAGAATATCTTTGCCTATAATATATATGTGGACAGAAATAGCCATTGCTGTATGTTCTAAGTAATATTTATACTTAGAAATTCATCATGTCTAATTATTCTATAACCCTGAGGCCAAAGGCAATATCAGTCTCATTCACCATTGCATTTCCAGTGCCTTGCACAGTGTATGACTCTTGGTATTTCTTAAATGGATGACTAAATGAATGAATGAATGAACTAAACAACCACTGTTATCATACCAGAAACTGTGGATGCTGTAGTTAAAAGATGTGACAGGTTGAAGAACTGGACGTCAGCCTCTACACAAGTGGAGAAAGTGCCTACCTACCCAATGTTGTTTTAGAAGTACAGTCAAAAGTCCCATGTGGCTAAAAATAGTGCCTACCTGTTCTTTTTTAGTGCTAGCAATCCCAACATTAGAGAATCATTCCTTTGGTATGAATTTTTGCATTCTCCAATGTTGTCTTTTGAAATACAGACACCTTGCGAAGAAGATAACAATTTCCTTTACTCTTAATCATTAACACAACGACCAGAATTTGTTTATAGACTCAGCACCCTTTAGGGTTAATGACAGGACTTTAAAAGTTAGATACATCTGGGTTTGAATGCTGTTCTTCCACACAGGAGCTATGGAATATCAGCTGAATTAACTTCACTGAGCCTGTTTCCTTAACCATAAAATGAGGAATAAAATATTTTTCCAGGATTGTGAAAATTAAATGAGATATTATATGGAAATGTTAAGCAAGGAGCTTGACACTTACAAAATGCTCAATATGCAATAGTAGCCCTAATTGTTATTTTAATGATCTCCAACAAGCTGTCTGTTTTGAAAAGGAGCAAGATGAGGAATTAAAATCTCCTTTTAGGGTCCTAGAGGCACAAGTTGGTACTGAGAGTCTAGAATGGTGGATTCTGAAAAAAAGAGTGAGAAGGAGCCAAAGGAAACCTCTCTAGCTTTGCGATATTACTTGAAGTCAATCTTGTCCACTGATGGCCATTAATTGGGGGCGATAGGATTGCTTTAGCTTCCCCATCCAAGGCACCGGGTTGTTTTGGAGAGGTTTGTTTTGTTTTGTTTACGTCCTGTCCACATAGGCAGTATCTTTACCTAGCAAAGGTGATATTATGGGGAAAAAAAAGAATGTATGGCCAAGAGGCCAAAAGGCTCATAAACTGCTAACAGTATAAGGAGATTCCTTCTGACAAACTTAGTGGAGGGCCAAGGTTCATGCTTCTGTCACTGGTATTACCTTTCCATCTGTACGATATATTTTTAAAAAAATAATTGAAATTTATTTTTAGTGAAAAACAAATCCAAATCACATTTCGATATTATATTTCACTCATCATATTGATATGTAAAAGGCTTGACAATTATGTGAGTTTGAGGAAGCATGTACTATTTCTATGCTTGTATGTTGTCAAGTCCTTTGAGAGAAAATTTTGCAAAGTTTAAAAATTATATAGGCTTTACTATGGAGAATAATATAGAGGTTCCTTAAAAAACTACAAATAGAACTACCATATGACCCAGCAATCCTACTACTGGGCATATACCCAGAGAAAACCATAATTCAAAGACACATGCACCCCAATGTTCACTGCAGCACTACTTACAATAGCCAGGGCATGAAAGCAACCTAAATGTCCATCGACGGAGGAATGGATAAAGAAGATGTGGTACATATATACAATGGAATATTACTCAGCCATAAAAAGGAACGAAATTGGGTCATTTGCAGAGACGTGGATGGACCTAGAAACTGTCATACAGAGTGAAGTAAGTCAGAAAGAGAAAAATAAATATCGTATATTAATGCATATATGTAGAATCTAGAAAAATGGTAAAGATGATCTTATTTGCAAAGCAGAAATAGAGACACATAGGTAGAGAACAAACATATGGATACCAAGGGGGAAGGGGGGGTGGGATGAATTGGGAGATTGGGATCGACATATATACACTACTATGTATAAAATAGGTAACTAATGAGAACCTACTGTAGAGCACAGGGGACTCTACTCAGTGCTCTGTGGTGACCTAAATTGGAAGGAAATCCAAAAAGAGGGGATGGATATATGTATACATATGGCTGATTCACTTTGCTGTACAGCAGAAACTGACACGGCAGTGTAAAACAACTATACTCCAATGAAAAAACAACTACAACAAAAAAACCTTTTGTGCTTCACCATTAAGAAGTGAAGTGACAACCCATAGAAGGAGAGAAAATATTGACTCATATAACTGATAAGGAATGTCTATCTGGAAAACATAAAGAACTCTCACAACACATCAGTATAAACACAAATAATCCATTTAAAATATGGGCAAAGGATCTGACTAAATTTTCTCCATATTTCTCCAAAGAAGATATATAAATGACAAATAAGCTCATGGAAAGATACTCAGCATCATTAGTAATCAGGGGAATGCAAATCAGAACCACAATGTGATACCATTTCACATCCACTGGCATGGCTATAACCAAAAAACAGATAATAAGAAGGCAAGATAATAATAATGGCAAGGATGTGGAGAAATTAGTACACTAAGCAACTGCTGCTGATGAGAATGTAAAATGGTGCAGCTGCTTTTGAAAACAGTCTAGTACTTCCTCAAAAGGCTAAACATAGTGTAACCATATGACCCAGCAATTCCACTCCTAGGTATATACCCAAGAGAAATAAAAACATGTGTCCACAAAAAAACTTGAGCATGAATGTCCACAGCAGCATATTTATAAAAGCCAAAAATTAGAAACAACCCAAATGTCCGTCAACTGATGAATGGATAAAAAGATATGGTATAGTCATACAATAAAATACTATTTGGCAAAAAGAAATGAAATATTGACACTTGCTACAACATGGGTAAACTTTAAAAACTTTATGCTAAGTGAAAGAAGCTAGTCACAAAAGACCATATACAGTATGGTTCCATTTATTTGAAATGTCCAGAATAGGCAAAATCTATAGCGATAGAGAGTAGATTAGTGGCTTGCAGAAGGGTGGGTGGAGATGGGGAGTGGCAGCTAATGAGTGTGATTTTTTGAGGGAAGGCAGGTAATGAGAATGTTCTAAAATTGATTGTGGTGATGGTTGAACAACTCTGTGAATACACTAAAAACCACTGAGTTGTACACTTTAAATAGGAGAATTGTGTGGATATGTGAATTTTATCTGAATAAAACAGTTCTTTAAAAAAATAAAAACTAAAAAATATATAGGCTTTGATAAAGCAATTCATGCATGGGAATTTGCCCTAAACATGCATTCACACATATATGGAAAATATAAAGTGTACAACTGTATTTTATGCTTTATTGCTTATGGTTGCTAAAAGTCATGGGAAAGCCTAAATATCTCATAATAGAAGGATGATTAATCTACTCTGGCAAATGCATGCAGTAGAATATTATGCACCTGTTAAAAAGACGTTTAAAGATTGTATACCAGGTATTAATACCATCTGGTCTCCTATAGTCTCCTGTACTGGATTTTAAGGTACTTTAAGATATGGGCCCTGCCTTATTTATCTCTATGTCTTCTACGCCTAGTGCAGAGCCTGGCAGATACTAAGTGCTCAGTAAATATGTGATAAATTGAAGCAAACATAAAAAGTGATGATGTTTAACAAAACTTTTAAAAACTATACAAAACAGCTTAAGTTAGCTCTATTTTGATGCTTTTTAATTTCAGGGTGTGGGGAGTGGATATTATCTCTGAGAGTCTGAAAAGAATACTTGTCCACATCAACACGGGCTGCTATAAAAAATACCATAGATTGGCTGGGTTAAACCACAAACATTTCTCATAGTTTTGGAGGCCAGGAGGTCTACCATCAAGGTGCTGGTGGTAATGGGTGTATGATGAGAGCCCTCTTCCAGTTTTCTGTGTCCTCACAAGGCAGAGACAGAGAGAGGTCTGATCTTATAATCACATCATGGGGGCTCCACTCTCATGATCTCCTCTAAATCTAATTACCTCCAAAGGCCCCACCTCTAAATACTATCACATTGGGGATTAAGGCTTTAACATATGAATTGGGGATAGGGCATAAACATTCAGTCCATAGCAACCCCACTGAGACACCATTTCATTTACAGTATGGTCCCATGCCATGAACCACGAAGGCGACATCATCGTAAGGCGTTGGTCTCCACATGGCCTTGCGTGGCTATTTTCACTCATTGCCTGCATTTTCAGGCAGAAAACAATACTCGGTAGAGAGCTTCCTTACTGTGCTTGTTTGTGAATCAAGCACTTTGTTCACTTAGAAGAATTTAATATTCTTAATGTGCACTTTGATTCTTTATGTCTTTATCTTTGTTCTGAATTTCTGGGGAGTTTCCTTCTTTGGGGAGCATTAGCTTTCCAGTGGATACCATTTCTGTTCTGCCTGGGGTATTCTGTTTCATCTTGTTCAAGTGCTGCTTTTGTTCAAATAGTCTTTTTTGACCTCGAGTTTTTTTTTAATCAAGCTTTTTGCTCATTTTTTTAATCCCT
This sequence comes from Globicephala melas, assembly GCF_963455315.2. Taxonomy (NCBI): domain Eukaryota; kingdom Metazoa; phylum Chordata; class Mammalia; order Artiodactyla; family Delphinidae; genus Globicephala; species Globicephala melas. The sequence continues at coordinate 22,538,495 of NC_083335.1, read as the reverse complement.
TGCAGGGGGTATGGATTAATTTATTTTTTTCTGTCTCCCTTCTAGTAATTTTGAGTTAATCTTGGTCACACATGCTAAGCTTGTGTCTCACTGATGCTTTTCCAAATTCTCTTCTTTGATTAGTCTATATAGCAAAGGTCTTTGATAACGAGAAGGATAAACATTCATGTAGCCTTGTGTTTTTGAAACAGTCACTGTTCTAATCTATAGCAAACTGAATATAATGGGAACAAAGCTATTGGTAGACTGAATATTTCAGATAATTGAGATGAATCCAAATAATGCATGCGTATTAACACCAGACTTTGGTGTTTATCTCCACTATTTTTCCATGTAAATCTGTACCCTTCTCCCAGTGGAGTGCTGGGACCTGCAACTGCTTGCTTGGCTACTCCCAATAAGCCCTATTACCTGAAAATCTGGATTCTTTGCACTCAGACATCGGAAAAATACTTTTTATTTTTATTAGTTATATTAGCCCTGTATTGCCTTGCTTCCATGGTGAGTAGCACACATTAAATAAAAGACAGGTCAGAGGGCAAAACAAAGTTCTGAATTAATTTGTTTCATGGGCCCGATGTCATTTAAAAATTTATTCAATGGAGTGGAAAATTAAGTAATGTATTTTCTAGGAAATTCCAGTGTGTACCATAGACTCATAGAATATCAGAGCTGTTCTTACAGGTGTGGAAATTTTTAAGGTCCAGAGAAACAAAGTGATGGGGTTCAGATCAACTGGCAAAAAAAGTTGCCTAGCTAGCATATTTTCCAGGCATTCAGACTTCAAGTCCAGGATTCCATTAGTCTTGCAGGGCATGTGACCTGTGCATTCTCCAAGGGCCCATGGGACTTTAAGATATGCAGAAGGGACCTACACTTGGTTTAATGCTCTGCCGTCACTGCCTTGAAATTCTTAGTACATTAAAAAAAAAATTTATTGGGGTACAGTTGATTTACAATGCTGTGTTAGTTTCAAGTGTACAGCAAAGTGAATCTGTTATACATATACATCTATCCACACTTTTTTAGATTCTTTTCCCATATAGACCATTACAGGGTATTGAGTAGAGTTCCCTGTGCTATACAGTAGGTCCTTATTAGTTATCTATTTTATATATAGTAGTGTGTATATGTCAGTCCCAAACTCCCAATTTATCCCTACCCCCCTTTTTTAAATACTTTTTTGATTAAAGAATTCCCACATATTCATTTTGCACTGGGCCCCTCAAATAATATAACTGGTCTAAAGTCTTAGTATTACAACATCAAAACTCTATTGTTTAATAAAGTAAGACATTTAATTGTTCTGTTTGATTTGCCTAAATTACTTGTTAGGTGTTTTGTTTCTTTTTAAGAATATCCAGTTTCTTTCGCCTAAATGAGTTAAAGTAGGGAGGGCATTTGGAAATCAGTTAGATAGCTCTGAAGTGAATTGGGAACTTCCTCAAGGAGGAAAATAGGAAAGAGAAGGAAAAGTTATTGAGAGTCTGTTTTGTGCGAGGCTCTAGGCTAAGTGCTTCTCCCACGTAATTTCTTTTATACCCACAAGATCACTGAGCATAATAGCTCTCCAGCCTGCCCTATTCATGGGATTTTGTTCTTGCACTGGAGTGCTTGTTAATGTCTGTTGCATGATGCATGTTGGCTTCCAGGTTCCCACCCTCTGTTCTTTTCTGAGGTTATTTTACAGGTGTCCCCTCTCCAGTTTCTCTTCCCACCTCTGGAGATCACTGCCTCCAGATCTAATGAATTAGACTCTTCATGTGTCGCAGGCTTGTCAGATATTTGGTAATAACTCCCTCTGTGAATTCTGATGTGTGTTCCTGGTTAAGAACCATAGGTAGAGTTTAAGTCTTTATTTCGTAAATGAGGAAAAGGGCTGAAATAAATTATTTGTATAAGGTCAATCAGCTTGTCAGTGGAAGATTCGAATGTAAACGTTAATTTTCTGACTCCCAATCCAACGCCCTTTCCAAAACGCTGTGCTACCTTCTTGGACATCCTATTTGTCACCACTCTGATAATATTTACATTACATGAAAACACTCAACCACCACATATAGTAGGGCAGTGCTTCTCAAACTTCAGCATGTATAAGAATCACCTGGGAATCTCTTTAAACAATAGATTCTGATTCTGTACATCTGGGGCAGGGTTTACATTTCTAACAACCTCCTAAAATTTGCCAGTTCTGCTGGTCCATGGGTTATATTTTGAATAACTGGTTATTAATGCATTATCCAAAGCTTGACTTAAGCAGGCCAAATTTCTGACATGAATCTGCAAATGCACTGCATTGTTAATAATGATAATTGCCAACATTTATTGAGAAATTTGTTAAATATTCCATAGAATTATATAATTTAATCCTCCTAAAAACCCTATGAGGTAAGTATTGACCCTTACTTTATAGATAAGAATGTTGACGGTCAGGAGGTTTAAGTAATTTTCCCAAGATTATGCACTAGTGAGTAACAGCTAAGATGCAAGCTGTGTATTTTCAGAGTTTAATCCTATAACCACACAAGTTCTTTCTTCTACCTGGAAAGAGCTAATATTTAGAAGAGTGAGGGAAGAAGGAAGAGGAGATAGAGAAAAGAACTAGTATTTATTAAGAATCTGGTGTGTGCCAGAGACAATGCTAGTTCATTTTCCATAATATCTCATTTACTCTTCAAAATAACCATGGAAGTTCGGCATTATCGTCTTCCTTCTACGGATGAGAAAATCAAAGATTAGAGATACTAAGTCATTTGTTCAAGAACACACGCTCACAGAATTAGTATACGGTGAACTTGAGAATTAAACACAAAATTCATTAAATGATTTTGCTTCTTATTGGAATCAGTTGAGTGAAAGTTGGATTTATAACTTTTAGAAAGTAAATCAAGAGTCCTTAACTAGGATCCCAAAGATCACTACAGTGTCTTTGATTTCCTTCTCACTTCTTTGAAGAATATTTCTCTTCATTCTAAGGGAGTCTAGAAGGGTATAGTAGACATTATTACTACTCATCAATATCCAGTTCTGTTCTCCTCTGAGTAACTGCAAAACTATACTTCCCAGATCCCTCACATGTAGGTGGGATCATCTTCATATTTCTGTTCAAAGGGCTGTGCAGACATAATGTGTGTCACTTCTGGGCTGAAACACTTATGACATAGTGTACAATTCCTCAGCTCTCACTTCTCTTCTTTGGCAATTCTGGAACCTTCTGTATAAATGGTTGAGTCAATCAAGAAAAAGAGGGAGAGGACTGAAATCAATAAAATTAGAAATCAAAAAGGAGACGTTACAACAGACACCACAGAAATTCAAAGCATCCTAAGAGACTGCTACAAGCAACTCTATGCCAATAAAATGGACAACCTGGAAGAAATGGACAAATTCTTAGAAAGGTATAACCTGCCAAGACTGAACCAGGAAGAAATAGAAAATATGAACAGACCAATCACAAGTAATGAAATTGAAACTGTGATTAAAAATCTTCCAACAAACAAAAGTCCAGGAACACATGGCTTCACAGGTGAATTCTATCAAACATTTAGAGAAGAGCTAACACCCATCCTTCTCAAACTCTTCCAAAAAATTGCAGAGGAAGGAACGCTCCCAAACTCATTCTACGAGGCCACCATCACCCTGATACCAAAACCAGACAAAGATACTACAAAAAAAAGAAAATTACAGACCAATATCACTGATGCATATAGATGCAAAAATCTTCAACAAAATACTAGCAAACAGAATCCAACAACACATTAAAAGGATCATACACCATGACCAAGTGGGATTTATCCCAGAGATGCAAGGATTCTTCAATATACGCAAATCAATCAATGTGACACACGATATTAACAAATTGAAGGATAAAAACAATAGGATCATCTCAATAGATGCAGAAAAAGCTTTTGACAAAATTCAACACCCACTTATGATAGAAACTCTCCAGAAAGTGGGCATAGAGGGAACCTACCTCAACATAATAAAGGTCATATACGACAAATCCACAGCAAACGTCATTCTCAATGGTGAAAAACTGAAAGCATTTCCTCTAAGATCAAGAACAAGACAAGGATGTCCACTCTCACCACTATTATTCAACATAGTTGTGGAAGTCCTAGCCATGGCAATCAGAGAAGAAAAAGAAATACAAGCTGGAAAAGAAGAAGTAAAGCTGTCACTGTTTGCAGATGACATGATACTATACATAGAGAATCCTAAAGATGCCACCAGAAAACTACTAGAGCTAATCAATGAATTTGGTAAAGATGCAGGAAAAAAAATTAATGCACAGAAATCTCTTGCATTCCTATACACTAATGATGAAAAATCTGAAGGAGAAATTAAGGAAACACTCCCATTTACCATTGCAACAAAAAGAATAAAATACCTAGGAATAAACCTACCTAGGGAGACAAAAGACCTGTATGCAGAAAACTATAAGACACTGATGAAAGAAATTAAAGATGATACCAACAGATGGAGAGATATACCACATTCTTGGATTGGAAGAATCAACATTTTGAAAATGACTATACTACCCAAAGCAATCTACAGATTCAATGCAATCCCTATCAAATTACCAATGGCATATTTTACGGAACTAGAACAAAAAATCTTAAAATTTGTATGGAGACACAAAAGACCCCGAATAGCCAAAGCAGTCTTGAGGGGAAAAAATGGAGCTGGAGGAATCAGACTCCCTGACTTCAGACTATTCTATAAAGCTACAGTAATCAAGACAATATGGTACTGGCACAAAAACAGAAACATAGATCAATGGAACAAGACAGAGAGTCCAGAAATAAACCCACACACCTATGGTCAACTAATCTATGAAAAAGGAGGCAAGGATATACAATGGAGAAAAGACAGTCTCTTCAATAAGTGGTGCTGGGAAAACTGGACAGCTACATGTAAAAGAATGAAATTAGAAAACTCACTAACACCATACACAAAAATAAACTCAAAATGGATTAGAGACCTAAATGTAAGACCAGACACTATAAAACTCTTAGAGGAAAACATAGGAAGAACACTCTTTGACATAAATCACAGCAAGATCTTTTTTGCTCCACCTCCTACAGTAATGGAAATAAAAACAAAAATAAACAAATGGGACCAAATGAAACTCAAAGCTTTTGCACAGCAAAGGAAACCATAAACAAGACCAAAAGACAGCCCTCAGAATGGGAGAAAATATTTGCAAATGAATCAACGGACAAAGGATTAATCTCCAAAATATATAAACAGCTCATGCAGCTCAACATTAAAAAAAAACACAACCCAATCCAAAAATGGGCAGAAGACCTAAATAGACATTTCTCCAGAGAAGATATACAGATGGCCAAGAGGCACATGAAAAGCTGCTCAACATCACTAATTATTAGAGAAGTGCAAATCAAAACTACAATGAGGTATCACCTCACACCAGTTAGAATGGGCATCATCAGAAAATCTACAAACAACAAATGGTGGAGAGGGTGTGGAGAAAAGGGAACCCTGTTGCACTGTTGGTGAGAATGTAAATTGATACAGCCACTATGGAGAACAGTATGGAGGTTCCTTAAAAAACTAAAAATAGAGTTACCATATGATCCAGCAATCCCACTACTGGGCATATACCCAGAGAAAACCATAATTCAAAAAGACACATGCACCCCAGTGTTCATTGCAGCACTATTTACAATAGCCAGGTCATGGAAGCAACCTAAATGCCCATCGACAGATGAATGGATAAAGAAGCTGTGGTACATAATCAATGGAATATTACTCAGCCATAAAAAGGAATGAAAGTGAGTCATTTGTAGAGACGCGGTTGGATCTAGAGACTGTCATACAGAGTGAAGTAAGTCAGAAAGAGAAAAACAAATATCGTATATTAATGCATATATGTGGAACCTAGAAAAATGGTACAGATGAACCGGTTTGCAGGGCAGAAACAGAGACACAGATGTAGAGAACAAATGTATGGATACCAAATGGGGAAAGCAGTGGTGGGTGGGGGTGGGGGTGGGATGAATTGGGAGATTGGGATTGACATGTATACACTGATGTGTATAAAATGGATGACTAATAAGAACCTGCAGTATAAATAAATAAATAAAATAAAATTCAAAAGTTAAAAAAAAATAGATAACTAATAAAGACATGCTGTATAGCACAGGGAACTCTACTCAATACTCTGTAATGACCTAAAAGAATATAAAAAAGTGTGGATATATGTACGTGCATAACTGATTCATTTTGCTGTACACCTGAAACTAACACAACACTGTAAATCAACTATACTCCAATAAAACTTTTTTAATAAAAATAAATAAATAAATAAATGGTTGAGTCAAGTTATTGCAGGAGTCTAGTCTAATTATTGCAGGAATCACCACCACATGGAGGGAAACTGCCCTGGAGAGTTGTCTCAACCCACACTGGATTTTGTGGGAACGAGAACTAAATATTTTCTGTGTTAGGCCGTTAAAGTATGGCTGTTAATGCTACACCAGCCTAGCCTATTCTGATTAATATAGGTGGCCCGGTATGCTAAATGAGCACCATCAGTATATGATTCTTATTATTGCCACATTATGACATCTAGAATTATTTCTCTTGTTAGGAATTAAAGAAAATGTATCCAGCTATTATAATCACAGATGATTGCTTTTGTTTACAATGAACCTAGCTTAGGTTAGAAAATTTCCATTGATTTCCTTTCATTGCAGTACATGATAGAATACAAAAACTGTGACACTTCTAATGTGACCCAGTTCTAGCCAATGAAAACTGAAAGAGCATATCTGTGCATTTTGAAAACTACTTTATTTTTGATGGAAATACTTATAGAAAGGATTAGTCATCCTCTGAATTTATAGAGTCTACTGAATATAACTCCAATTGAGATAATGATTCTAGGTCCTCATTATGAACACCCATATTCTGTGATCTCTATTATACAGTCATGTTCATAGGAGCTGTAAAAGTGTATAGCAGTTACTGTTAATTGTTAACAGGGTAAAATTATATGTGTACACACACACACATATACACACACATGCATACATAAACATATATGTGTAAATATCTATAACTTCAGTGTTTTTCCTATTACTTTAGAAATTGTGTGAAAAATGTATTCAAATAATGTTGTTAAGTGTCATGAGGTATGAAATATATATGTGTGTCTATAGATGTGTGTACTTACATGTGTATGAATATATTTTCCCTTTGATTTTGAAAACTGTGTTGAAATATTTTATCCTAACTATGTTATTAACTGTGGGGTGGAATGAAAGGTCACACCAGGTAATATTACAATGCTCTGACTTTTCATACAGTTTAATGTTAATTTAAATTAAAGAAAACATAGTTAACAGTAATGGACATATTGTTTATATCTGCCCAAGCCTAAGTGGGAAAACACACAAAAAAATTAAAATAATGTATTAAAATACTTAAGGTGTACTTTGGTTTCACTTTCATTACTGAATATGATGTGACACAAAGCCATAATACTTAACTATGTGCCAAAGATTTTGTCAGTGGAAACATGAAGCCAACAGTGTGGATTTTTAAAAAGATAGTTCAGTTTGAAAAGACAAGGAAATAACCAGGACTTAAATTTGCCTCCGCACAAAAACCTTTCTAGTATTTTCCTATAAGATTGCTTGTCACATTGTCTGCCAAAAGAAGCCACATATACTTTCAGGGATTTGGTGAAGCCATGTGCTCTGGAAAAGGCTGAACTGGATTATGACTTAGGGAAACCAGAGAAAATATGAGCAGTGTTTCTGTCAAACCCATCAACTCCATAATTGATGATTTTTCTTCAAATATTTTGAAATGAGACATGAAGAAATAGGCAGCTAAAACGTTTGCCTCCAGCAAGAACTGGAACTGGATAGCATCACTCATATCTCTCAGTGCAGACTGCATCTAGTATTTATATGTTATATACATGCTAATGTCATAAAAGAATTCCTGTTTTTGTGAGCCCCTTTTAGAAACTCAGATGTTGTTGCTGTCTTTAAAAATGGAAGGTTATTTGCCAAGCAAAAGTTCAATAGGGAAAACAATCTTGGTAGTCTTTTATACAGTATCCACAATGCTTGACCGTACATTTGCTTTTACAAAATACCATAGACTGGGTGGCTTATAAACAGCAGAAATTTGTTTCTCACAATTCTAGAGACTGGAAGTTCAAGACCAAGGCACCAGCAGAATCTGTCTGGTGAGGTTTGGTGTCTGGTGAGAGCCTGCTTCCTTGTTCATAGATGGACTTCTTGTTGCACCCTCCCATGGCAGAAGGGGCAATGAACTTTTCTAGGGTGTCTTTTATAAGGGCAAGAATCCCATTCATGAGGGCTCTGCTCTCATGACCTAATCACGTCCCAAAGGCCCTACCTCGTAATACCATCACATCAGATATTAGATTTCAACTTACAAATTTGGAGGGACACATTCACTCTACAGGAAGCTCAATCTCTATACCGTAGTCCCCTCTTATTTGCCGTTTCTATTACCCAAGGTTGACAGAGTTCCGAAAACATTAAATAGAAAATTCCAGAAATAAACAATTCATAAGTTCTAAATTGCTAATATCTATGGTAAGAACAAATCTTCTCGGGACTTCCCTGGTGGCGCAGCAGTTAAGAATCCACCTGCCAATGCAGGGGACACAGGTTCAATCTCTGGTCTGGGAAGATCACACATGCCGCGGAGCAACTGAGACCGTGCACCACAATTACTGAGTCTGCACTCTAGAGCCCACGAGCCACAACTACTGAACCCGTGTGCCACAGCACTGAAGACCACGTGCCTAGAGCCAGAGCTCTGCAGCAAGAGAAGCCCGCGCAACGAAGAGTAGGCCACGTTCACCGCAACTAGAGAAAGCCTGCATGCAACGAAGACCCAACACAGCCAAAAAAAACAAAAAAAAACCCCCAAAAAAACATGCTAGTTTTGCTGTCACACTTCAAACTGCAAAAGTTACAGCCACAGTGCGTGACAAGTGCTTAGTTAAGATGGAAAAGGCATTAAATTTATATAATAAGACATTTTGAGATAAAGAGGCCACATTCACATAACTTTTATTACAGTATATTGGAATAATTGTTCTATTTTAGTAATGGTTGCCTAAATTATAGATTAAACTTCATCAGACATATGTATGTACAGGAAAAACATAGTATATATATATATGTGTGTGTATATATATATATATCTGTGTGTGTATACATATACGTGTGTGTGTATATATATATGTGTGTGTATATATATTTCATACTATCTTCTGTTTTAAGCATCCACTGGGGGTCTTGGAATGTATCCCCTGCAGATAAACGGAGACTACAGCCAAGCCTAAATTGCCACCTTTGTGGTGCACCTGTAGATTGGCACCAGGAGACTTACCCCTTCTGTTCTTTTTTGGCTAGACCTAAGATATTGTAGAATTTGTCAACTTTCTGAAAGCCTGAATCTGGAAGCACCTTCTTTTCAAGAGGCTTTGTGAAGAAAGGTGAACAGAATTTGAAATTTTTGACTACATAGGCTTTCCACAAAACAAGTTCTAAAGTGTTTGATTGATTAATTAACTTAGAGCTTACTTACCAGATGATGGTTTGGCTTATTTGAAGATTTTTGGCCATAGGGTTAAGAAAAATCTTTTCACTCGAAGTCCTGCAGTCACAACTACAGTTGCCATGGAAAAAACATAAAAATTTTGTTGTTATTGTTTTTTTGTTTTGCCAAGATTGCTATTCTGGAAGACGGGATTGGAAGCAGGTAACTTGACAAACTTTTCAAACTTGGACAAACTTCTCCTGGGTGGAGCCAAGATTGACAAAACTGGGTCAAATTTTCTACAGGCACAAATTTGCTGATACTTAAAAACATTACCTAATTCTGTGAAAGTTCTTGCTCAGACGATGTTGAAACTGAAGTATTGATTTTTAAAATAAATTTATTTATTTATTTATTTTTGGCTGCGGTGGGTCTTCATTGCTACACTCGGGATTTCTCTAGTTGTGGCGAGTGGGGGCTATTTTTCGTTGTGCTGTGTGGGCTTCTCATTGCGGTGGCTTCTCTTGTTGCGGAGCACGGCCACTAGGCATGTGGGCTTCACTAGTTGTGGCACGGGAGCTCAGAAGTTGTGGCTCACAGGCTCTAGAACACAGGCTCAGTAGTTATGGCTCATGGGCTTAGTTGCTCTGCAGCATGTGGGATCTTCCCAGACCAGGGCTCGAACCCATGTCCCCTGCACTGGCAGGCAGATTCTTTTTTTTTTTTTTTTAACATCTTTATTGGAATATAATTGCTTTACAATGGTGTGTTACTTTCTGCTTTATAACAAAGTGAATCAGTTATACATATACATATGCTCCCATATCTCTTCCCTCTTGCATCTCCCTACCTCCCACGCTCCCTATCCCACCCCTCCACGTGGTCACAAAGCACCGAGCTGATCTCCCTCTGCTATGCGGCTGCTTCCCACTAGCTATCTACCTTAAGTTTGTTACTGTATATATGTCCATGCCTCTCTCTCGCTTTATCACAGCTTACCCTTCCCCCTCCCCATATCCTCAAGTCCATTCTCTAGTAGGTCTGTGTCTTTACTCCTGTCTTACCCCTAGGTTCTTCATGACATTTTTTTTTTCTTAAATTCCATATATATGTGTTAGCATATGGTATTTGTCTCTCTCTTTCTGACTTACTTCTCTCTGTATGACAGACTCTAGGTCTATACACCTCATTACAAATAGCTCAATTTCGTTTCTTTTTATGGCTGACTAATATTCCATTATATATATGTGCCACATCTTCTTATCCATTCATACTCTGATGGACATTTAGGTTGTTTCCATCTCCGGGCTATTGTAAATAGAGCTGCAATGAACATTTTGGTACATGACTCTTTTTGAATTATGGTTTTCTCAGGGTATATGCCCAGTAGTGGGATTGCTGGGTCATATGGTAGTTCTATTTTTAGTTTCTTAAGCAACCTCCATACTGTTCTCTATAGTGGCTGTATCAATTTACATTCCTGCCAACAGTGCAAGAGTGTTGCCTTTTCTCCATACCCTCTCCAGCATTTATTGTTTCTAGATTTTTTGATGATGGCCATTCTGAATGGTGTGAGGTGATACCTCATTGTAGTTTTGATTTGCATTTCTCTAATGATTAATGATGTTGAGCATCCTTTCATGTGTTTGTTGTCAATCTGTATATCTTCTTTGGAGAAATGTCTATTTAGGTCTTCTGCCAATTTGTGGATGGGGTTTTTTGTTTTTTAGATATGGAGCTGCATGAGCTGCTTGTATATTTTGGAGATTAATTCTTTGTCAGTTGCTTCATTTACAAATATTTTCTCCCATTCTGAGGGTTGTCTTTTCATCTTGTTTATGTTTTCCTTTGCTGTGCAAAAGCTTTTAAGTTTCATTAGGTCCCATTTGTTTATTTTCATTTTTATTTCCATTTCTCTAGGAGGTGGGTCAAAAAGGATCTTGCTGTGATTTATGTCATAGAGTGTTCTGCCTATGTTTTCCTCTAAGAGTTTGATAGTTTCTGGCCTTACATTTAGGTTTTTAATCCATTTTCAGCTTATTTTTGTGTATGGTGTTAGGGAGTGATCTAATCTCATACTTTTACATGTACCTGTCCAGTTTTCCCAGCACCACTTATTGAAGAGGCTGTCCTTTCTCCACTGTACATTCCTGCCTCCTTTATTGAAGATAAGGTAACCATATGTGCGTGGGTTTATCTCAGGGCTTTGTATCCTGTTCCATTGATCTGTATTTCTGGTTTTGTGCCAGTACCATACTGTCTTGATTACTGTACCTTTGTAGTATAGTCTGAAGTCAGGGAGCCTGATCCTCCAGCTCCGTTTTTCGTTCTCAAGATTGCTTTGGCTATTCGGAGTCTTTTGTGTTTCCATACAAATTGTGAAATTTTTTGTCCTAGTTCTGTGAAAAACGCCAGTGGTACTTTGATAGGGATTGCATTGAATCTGTAGATTGCTTTTGGTAGTAGATACATTTTCACAATGTTGATTCTGCCAATCCAAGAACATGGTACATCTCTCCCTCTATTTGTATCATCTTTAATATCTTTCATCAGTGTCTTATAATTTTATGCATACAGGTCCTTTGTTTCCTTAGGTATGTTTATTCCTAGATATTTTATTGTTTTTGTTGCAATGGTAAATGGGAGTGTTTTCTTGATTTCAGTTTCAGATTTTTCATCATTAGTGTTTAGGAATGCAAGAGATTTCAGTGCATTAATTTTGTATCCTGCTACTTTACCAAATGCATTGATTAGCTCTAGTAATTTTCTGGTACCATCTTTAGGATTCTCTATGTATAGTATCATGTCATCTGCAAACAGTGACAGCTTTACTTCTTCTTTTCCGATTTAGATTCCTTTATTTCTTTTTCTTCTCTGATTGCTGTGGCTAAAACTTCCAAAACTATGTTGAATAAGAGTGGTGAGAGTGGGCAACCTTGTCTTGTACCTGATCTTAGGGGAAATGCTTTCAGTTTTTCACCATTGAGGATGATGTTGGCTGTGGGTTTGTCATATATGGCCTTTATTATATTGAGGAAAGTTCCCTGTATGCCTACTTTCTGAAGGGTTATTATCATAAATGGGTGTTGAATTTTGTCGAAAGCTTTCTCTGCATCTATTGAGATGATCATATGGTTTTTCTCCTTCAATTTGTTAATATGGTGTATCACGTTGATTGATTTGCATATATTAAAGAATCCTTGCATTCCTGGAATAAACCTCACTTGATCATGGTGTATGATCCGTTTAATGTGCTGTTGGATTCTGTTTGCTAGTATTTTGTTGAGGATTTTTGCATCTATGTTCATCAGTGATATTGGCCTGTAGTTTTCTTTCCTTGTGACATCCTTGTCTGGTTTTGGTATCAGGGTGATGGTGGCCTCGTAGAATGAGTTTGGGAGTGTTCCTCCCTCTGCTATATTTTGGAAGAGTTTGAGAAGGATAGGTGTTACCTCTTCTCTAAATGTTTGATAGAATTTGCCTGTGAAGCCATCTGGTCCTGGGCTTTTGTTTGTTGGAAGATTTTTAATCCCAGTTTCAATTTCAGTGCTTGTGATTGGTCTGTTCATATTTTCTATTTCTTCCTGATTCAGTCTTGGCAGGTTGTGCATTTCTAAGAATTTGTCCATTTCTTCCAGCTTGTCCATTTTATTGGCATAGAGTTGCTTGTAGTAATCTGTCATGATCTTTTGTATTTCTGCAGTGTCAGTTGTTACTTCTCCTTTTTCATTTCTAATTCTATTGATTTGAGTCTTCTCCCTTTTTTTCTTGATGAGTCTGGCTAATGGTTTATCAATTTTGTTTATCTTCTCAAAGAACCAGATTTTAGTTTTATTGATCTTTGCTATCGTTTCCTTCATTTATTTCTGACCTGATTTTTATGATTTCTTTCCTTCTGCTAACTTTGGGGGTTTTTTTTTGTTCTTTCTCTAATTGCTTTAGGTGCAAGGTTAGGTTGTTTATTTAAGATGTTTCCTGTTTCTTCAGGTAGAATTGTATTGCTATAAACTTCCCTCTTAGAACTGTTTTTGCTGTATCCCATAGATTTTGGGTTGTCGTGTCTCCATTGTTATTTGTTTCTAGGTATTTTTTTATTTCCTCTTTGATTTCTTCAGTGATCACTTCGTTATTAAGTAGTGTATTGCTTAGCCTCCATGTGTTTCTATTTTATACAGATCTTTTCCTGTAATTGATATCTAGCCTCATAGCCTTGTGGTCAGAACAGATACTTGATATGATTTCAATTTTCTTAAATTTACCAAGGCTTGATTTGTGACCCAAGATATGATTTATCCTGGAGAATGTTCCATGAGCCCTTGAGAAAAATGTGTATTCTGTTGTTTTTAGATGGAATGTCCTATAAATGTCAATTAAGTCCATCTTGTTTCATGTATCATTTAAAGCTTGTGTTTCCTTATTTATTTTCATTTTGGATGATCTGTTCATTGGTGAAAGTGGGGTGTTAAAGTCCCCTACTATGAATGTGTTACTGTCAATTTCCCCTTTCATGTCTGTTAGTATTTGCCTTATGTATTGAGGTGTTCCTATGTTGGGTGCATAAATATTTAGAATTGTTATATCTTCTTCTTGGATCGATCCCTTGACCATTATGTAGTGTCCTTGTTTGTCTCTTGTAATAGTATTTATTTTAAAGTCTATTTTGTCTGATGAGAATTGGTACTCCAGCTTTCTTGTGGTTTCCATTTGCATGAAATATCTTTTTCCATCCCCTTACTTTCAGTCTGTATGTGTCTCTAGGTCTGAAGTGGGTCTCTTGTAGAGAGCAAATATATCGGTCTTGTTTCTGTATCCATTCAGCCAATCTGTGTCTTTTGGTGGGAGCATATAGCCCATTTACATTTAAGGTAATTATCGATATGTATGTTCCTATTCCCATTTTCTTAATTGTTTTGGGTTCGTTATTGTAGATCTTTTCCTTCTCTTGTGTTTTTTTGCCTAGAGAAGTTCCTTTAGCAGTTGTTGTAATGCTGGTTTGGTGTTGCTGAACTCTCTCAGCTTTTGCTTGTCTGTAAAGGTTTTAATTTCTCTATCAAATCTGAATGAGATCCTTGCTGGGCAGAGTAATCTTGGTTGCAGGTTTTTCTCTTTCATCATTTTAAATATGTCCTGCCAGTCCCTTCTGGCTTGCAGAGTTTCTGCTGAAAGATCAGCTGTTACCCTTATGGGGATTCCCTTGTGTGTTATTTGTTGTTTTTCCCTTGCTGCTTTTAATATGTTTTCTTTGTATTTAATTTTTGACAGTTTGATTAATATGTGTCTTGGCGTACTTCTCCTTGGTTTTATCCTGTATGGGACTCTCTGTGCTTCCTGGACTTGATTAACTATTTCCTTTCCCATATTAGGGAAGTTTTCAACTATAATCTCTTCAAATATTTTCTCAGTCCCTTTCGTTTTCTCTTCTTCTTCTGCAACCCCTATAATTCGAATGTTGGTGCGTTTAGTGTTGTCCCAGAGGTCTCTGAGACTCTCCTCAGTTCTTTTCATTCTTTTTTCTTTATTCTGCTCTGCAGTAGTTATTTCCACTATTTTATCTTCCAGGTCACCTCTCCGTTTGTCTGCCTCAGTTATTCTGCTATTGATCCCATCTAGAGTATTTTTAATTTCATTTATTGTGTTGTTCCTCATTGTTAGTTTCATCTTTAGTTCTTCTAGGTCCTTGTTAAATGTTTCTTGCATTTTGTCCATTCTATTTCCAAGATTTTGCATCATCTTTACTATCATTATTCTGAATTCTTTTCAGGTAGACTGCCTATTTCCTCTTCATTTGTTAGGTCTGGTGGGTTTTTATCTTGTTCCTTCATCTGCTGTGTGTTTTTCTGTCTTCTCATTTTGCTTATCTTACTGTGTTTGGAGTCTCCATTTTGCAGGCTGCAGGTTCGTAGTACCCGTTGTGTTTGGTGTCTGTCCCCAGTGGCTAAGGTTGGTTCAGTGGGTTGTGTAGGCTTCCTGGTGGAGGGGATTCGTGCCTGTGTTCTGGTGGATGAGGCTGGATCTTGTCTTTCTGGTGGGCAGGTCCACGTCTGGTGGTGTGTTTTGGGGTGTCTGTGGACTTATTATGATTTTAGGCAGCCTCTCTGCTAATGGGTGGGGTTGTGTTCCTGTCTTGCTAGTTGTTTGGCATAGGATGTCCAGCACTGTAGCTTGCTGGTCGTTGAGTGAAGCTGGGTGCTGGTATTGAGATGGAGATCGCTGGGAGATTTTCGCCGTTTGAAATTATGTGGAGCTGGGAGGTCTCTTGTGGACCAGTGTCCTGAAGTTGGCTCTCCCACCTCAGAGGCACAGCACTGACTCCTGGCTGTAGCACCAAGAGCCTTTCATCCACACACGTCAGAATAAAAGGGAGAAAAATTAGAAAGAAAGAATTAGTAGAAGTAGAAAGAATGAAAGAAGGAAAGAAAGAAAGAAGGGAGGGAGGGAGGGAGGGACGAAGGAAGCAAGGAAGGAAGGAGGGAAGGAGGGAAGGAAGGATGGAAAAAAGGAAGAAGATAAAGTAAAATAAAATAAAGTAAGATAAAATATAATAAAGTTATTAAAATAAAAAATAATTATTAAGAGAAAAAAAGAAAAAAAAATTCAACCCCCCCCCCAAACGAACGTATAGAACCCTAGGACAAATGGTGGAAGCAAAGCTATACAGACAAAATCTCACACAGAAACATACACATACACACTCACAAAAAGAGGAAAAGGGGAAAAAATCATAAATCTTGCTCTCAAAGTCCACCTCCTTAATTTGGGATGATTCGTTGTCTATTCATGTATTCCACAGATGCGGGGTACATCAAGTTGATTGTGGAGCTTTAATCCGCTGCTTCTGAGGTTGCTGGGAGAGATTTCCCTTTCTCTTCTTAGTTCTCACAGCTCGGAGGAGCTCAGCTTTGGATTTTGACCCGCCTCTGCATGTAGGTCGCCGGAGGGCGTCTGTTCTTCGCTCAGACAGGACGGGGTTAAAGGAGACGCTGATTCAGGGACTCTGGCTCACTCAGGCCAGGGGGAGGGAGGGGCACGGAGTGCGGGGCGGGCTGAGGCGGCAGAGGCCGGCGTGACGTTGCACCAGCCTGAGGCGCGCCGTGCACTCCCGCAGGGGAGTTATCCCTGGATCCTGGGACCCTGGCAGTGGCGGGCAGCACAGGCTCCCCGGAAAGGGAGTGTGGAGAGTGACCTGTGTTCGCACACAGGCTTCTTGGTGGCGGCAGCAGCAGCCTTAGCGTCTCATGCCCGTCTCAGGGGTCCGCGCTTTTAGCCACGGCTCGCGCCTGTCTCTGCAGCTCCTTTAAGCAGCGCTCTTAATCCCCTCTCCTCGCGCACCATGAAACAAAGAGGGAAGAAAAAGTCTCTTGCCTCTTCGGCAGCTCCAGACCTTTTCCCGGACTCCCTCCCGGCTAGCTGTGGCGCACTAACCCCCTGCAGGCTGTGTGCACGCCGCCAACCCCAGTCCTCTCCCGGCGCTCCGACCGAAGCCCGAGCCTCAACTCCCAGGCCCGCCCGGCCCGGCGGGTGAGCAGACAAGCCTCTCGGACTGGTGAGTGCCGGTCGGCCCTGATCCTCTGTGCGGGAATCTCTCCGCTTTGCCTTCCGCACCCCTGGGCCTGCGCTCTCCTCCACGGCCCCGAAGCTTTCCCCCTCCGCCACCCGCAGTCTCCGCCCGCGAAGGGGCTTCCTAGTGTGTGGAAACATTTCCTCCTTCACAGCTCCTTCCCACTGGTGCGGGTCCCATCCCTATTCTTTTGTCTCTGTTTATTCTTTTTTCTTTTGCCCTACCCAGGTACGTGGGGGGGGTTCTTGCCTTTTGGGAGGTCTGAGGTCTTCTGCCAGCGTTCAGCAGGTGTTCTGTAGGAGTTGTTCCACGTGTAGATGTATTTCTGGTGTATCTGTGGGGAAGAAGGTGATCTCTGCGTCTTACTCTTCTGCCATCTTCCCGGAAGTCTTCCTGGCAGGCAGATTCTTAACAACTGCGCCACCAGGGAAGTCCCTGAAGTATTGATTTCTAAGCTCTCCCTTAGTAAAATGAACAGCATCAACAAGGTAAATTCTGACAGAAGATGTCTTTATTCATTTGAGAACAAGCGACATGTTGGGACATGATTTCAACTGGAATAATTCTGGGGAATTCTGAGGCTCATTGACACAAGTTTACTCTCATCCGGCAAAGCTGTGTGATTCAATTTGTTATTTAACATAATTTTGTCAGAGTTTTCAGCACTTGTGGCCATCAAAAGTCACTTGGTGACTCAAATTGCATATACTGTCATCTAAATTTTAAACTCATTTGAAACATAAACATTCTCATTGAAATTTACTTTTGAGCAAAATTAAAATTTGCTTTTTATTTTCAGAATTTCAATGTGTTTTCATGAGTGTGGCAGACATACTTAAAAAAACATTTTATAGTATCTTTATGTGAAGAAAACTATAATTGCTAGCATTTTCTGGAAGAAGGGCAAAATTTATGTCAGATTCTCAGAGGTATCTGCAAACCCAAAGAGGTTTGAAACCTCAGCATTAAGTTTTTTTATTTTCCAACAGATTTTTTTATTCATCCAATAGTTCCTCACCTAGGAATTTACCCTTAGGAAATAATGGGGAAATTGTACAGAAATTTAAGTATCAAGATTTATACAGTGTTATTTATAATAATGAAAAATTAAAAGCAAACTAAACTCTCAACATTAGAGGAATGTTTAAAAATTTATGGAATGTCCGTATGAAAGAATACTACATAGCCATTTAATATTATATTTTAAAAAACCTTTTTAGTATTATAAGAAGATGCTTATGACATAATCTTAAGTTAAAGTGATACAAAAATCATGTATTTAAACTCTATAATATTTATAGAAGTATTTGGAAAGAAGTTTGCTGAAATGTTAGCACTAATCATCTCAAGTTGGTGGGTTTATGAAAAGGCTATTTCTTTTCCTGATACACTTTTACAAAATTTACAGAATGACTACACATTATTTTTATAATCAATGTGGAAACATTAAAAAGAAAAAAATCCATTAAAAAAGGGTTTGGCACAGTAATCTTCTTGCAACATCTACATTATTTTTAAAATATTTTCAATTAAAGAAATAATATGCTCTAAATAAACAATAATTCTGAGGACAAATTTTATTCATCCTTCAGCATTAGGCAGTCTTTTATTTATTTTTTATAAATTTATTTATTTATTTTTGGCTGCATTGGGTCTTCGTTGCTGCGCACGGGCTTTCTCTAGTTGCTGTGAGCGGGGGCTCCTCTTCATTGCGGTGCGCGGACTTCTCATTGTGGTGGCTTCTCTTGTTGCGGAGCATGGACTCTAGGTGCGTGGACTTCAGTAGTTGCGGCACGTGGGCTCAGTAGTTGTGGCTCACAGTTTCTAGGGCGCAGGCTCAGTAGTTGTGGCACACGGGCTTAGTTGCTTCACGGCATGTGGGATCTTCCCGGGTCAGGGCTCGAGCCCATGTCTCCTGCATTGGCAGGCAGATTCTTAACCACTGTGCCACCAGGGAAGCCCAGGCAGTCTTTTAGACACTGCAGCATCAAGTACACATTTTTTTCTGGATTTTGTGATAGACACATATGAAATTTTTGTTTTCAAGAGCTATACATTAACAATGAACACAGAGAACTCATAGATTTTTGTTTGTTTTCAATGCAGGTTTAGGATATTTTGGAATTTGAACTCCTCAAATAATCTGTAGTTAGATGCCACTGAAATATGCAAAGAAAAGTGTGGCAAGTATCTATTTTTAAATCACTGCAATTCTTCCTGGAGGATTTCCACTGAAAGCACAAAGGACATAGAAATCTAAATTAAGCACATTTGGGAAAACAGAAGAATCTCAAGCAACATAGTCTCTCATCAGCTAGATGTGTTCAGATAGGTCGGTAGAATTTTGCCTAAGGCTATATGAGCTGTTTTGCCCCAGAGACATCAATTTCAGTTCTCTCTTTGGTATTCACTGGTGTACAAAGTTCTTCAGAGGATTGTTTTTCTCACTAGAAATAGTTTCTCCTTTACCCACGCCACCTTCTTATCCCTCAAAAATCTAAGCCATTTACCTGGAATTTTCATAAAACTTGGTAGTGAAAAGATTCCAAAAACTGTTATAGAAGAAACTATATCACAAAACCATGGAAACACATATTTTGTTATATAAGAGTTTACAGTACAGAGATGTATCATCTGATATATGGCTCAATTTTTAAAAAGTACAGTTGACGAGGGGTGGGAACAATGATATATTAAAATGTAGTAAACGACATGAAAAATTTAATTAATTTAAACAAATCTCATGATAGTGTTGTCAGTGAGTGACTTCAGCTCTTCAGGTTCAGGTTCAATGTTAAGAATAACTGTATATTATCCTTCAAAAAACTGAGCTTTCATGGGTTACCACTGAATGGCAGTGCTACTTTGGTTATTATTAAAAAACAGCAACACATGAAACTATAGGGTATATGGTTTGTTTGATGTTTATGTGGGATTCAGAGAAGTCAGGCAGGACCAGGCAGGGCTTCCTGACTGGAATTTAGGGTTACAGTAAGTGAGGGCAGGACAGGGCGGAGCAGGGTCAGGTGCTGGGTGGAACTGGGTGCGTGTGGAGGAGGTAGGTAATGGGGGAGGTTCATCTGTCTTTAAGGGGATTCAACTAGAATGTTACTATCAAATAAAAATTATTCTATCATTTCTTAGAAAAATCTGTCTCCTGAGGGACGAGCTGGGGAGACAACTCATTTGAACAGTCTAAATACACAGGCCTACAGAAGTGGTACCTGAAACATAGAGGCAAAGGAACGAAGAACCAGGAATAGAGAGACAGTAAAATGAAAAGCCCAATACAATTAATGTCACCTAAGAGGCATGCCAAGGTAAGTTACACTATGGAAGGGGGGAGAGGGGAGAACTGAATCCTCAGAATAGAGATTCAAGGATAGAGAAGAATAGTACTGTTATGGACAGAACGTTGTCTCCCCAAAATTTGTATGTTGAAACCCTAACTCCCATTGTGATTGTATTTGGAGATAGGCCTTTAAGGATGTAATTAAGGTTAAATGAGGTCATAAGGGTAGGGCCATAATCCGATGGGACTGGGGGCCTTTTAAGAAGAGGAAAAGGCACTAAGGATCTCTCTTCATGCAGAGGAAAGGCCATGTGAGGACATAGTGAGAAGGTGACCATCCACAAGTCAGGAAGAGAGCTCTCAGCAGGAATCAACTCTGCTGACACCTTGATCTTGGACTTTCAGACTCCAGACTGTGAGAAAATACATATTTTTTGTTTAAGACACCCCAGTCTATGGTATTTTGTTGTGGCAGCCCAAGCAGACTGCTCCATGAACCTGAGCAGCTGGAGAAGAGCCAAAGAGATAACTGACTCTGATGGTGAGCTCATCTGAAGCTCTGAGTTGGGGGCTCTTACCTCTGGCTCTTCTGGTTTATTAAGGCTGAGAGGTGCTTCAAGGCCATGTTAGGTGTGTTCTGATAGCCACTTTCTCAGTAATAGCATTCTTCCAATTCTGAGAACTGAGCACTTTAAAAATAAGATTTTATTTATTGGATTTAAAGTGATTTCATGATAGACCTAAAGGTAACAACAGATAAAGAAATGGAGATTAAAGCAAAAGTAGATATATTTTCATAGTAGAGAGTATAGACATATTAAGGATGTGAAAATGGAGAAAAGAAAATGTTGTTTGTGTGTCACACGGGTAGAAAGCCGCACTGGAGAACCTGTATAATGAGCCCCATAAGAATTAGATATTTTAAAGAATGACAAAAATCATTTTCTAAAGAATAGTTTTAAAATTGTCCTACTAAATGAAATTGGCACTCTAAGGAGAAGGAAAGACAATTAGTAAAGGGAAAAATTTCTCTTCCCTCCATAGATACAAAGACACAAAGAACTCTGTTAGAACAGCAATTACAGAAATTCTTCCCAGAACATCAGTTTTATGATTTACCAGAACCCATTCTGACCCTTAGAGAAAAGATTAACACCTTCTGTAATATTAGGAACTGAGCATTCAGGCTAAACTAATACATACTCTAAGTAGAAGGGGGTGGGGGTGGAGAATAAAACTGGTAAGAGTTCTGGTAATCTGAGTCACGAGCATGATGCAAAGACAGTACATACTGTCTTTTGTACGTTAAGGTGACACCTGTGGCTCATTTATTAGGAACAGTGTTGTTTCTCTCCTAGATAAGGGGATACTCTGTTTTGAGCTCTCCACACACCCCTAAATACATGCATTTGCAGAGTGGCTGATGAGGGGGGTAACCGTGACAAGGGAAAAGAGATTTTCTCTCTGATTACCAAACATCCTCCAAAAGGAACAAATTGGCAATTCTGTATTCTAGCTTACATTAGGCAGACTAACTAGTCCAGACCAAAAGATAGAAAGTCCACTAGTAAGAATATTTAGTAATATAATATTTATAATTAAACATTATAATATTTTACCATGTCAGCTTTTCCTTCTCAGGCATGAGTTTCTTTTAAGAACCCAGAAACTACGTATTGAATAATTAATATGTTTGACTAAAATTTCTTTCATCTGCAATGGTTTTATATACATCACCATCCAAATTTCTTAGGCTTTGTCAGCAAATGCTTTTTTTCTTGGTATTCTTCACAACTTAAATAAATGTGTACATTCTATTTTCTGTGGTCCTAAAAATAAATTACTACCTTCTTATTAATTGGAAAGAAAAAATTATATTGCTTTGTTGACCACTTTTACCAGGCACAGTGCCAGCAGGGCACAAGACCCAAACAGGAAGAGATACTTTGTAATATACATGGTCTAAGTTTGTACCACTGTGAAATAATGTATTATTCTAGTAAAGAGGCAAAAAAAAAAAAAATCATGGTTACTTTCACCTCTAGGCTTTTGTGTTGAAATAGACCAGCTGTTTCTACAATCAACCTAAATGAGAAGATCCATAATAAAAAATATTGAAGGCTATTAAGGCTAAGTGTAGCATTTAGGGCCAGGCAAGTTTCAAACTTAATTCCTTAACATTATTTGAAAATAGAAAGCAGTGTGAAAGGCAGGGTATTTCTGATATATAAGATAGTGCTTCTTTTTAAGAGTAGAGGTTTAAATATAAGTTCTTTACTCTGCAGCCTATAACCATTTTGCTATTCACTTTGCATAAGAGTATATATAGCTTTCAAACTCTTCTCATGTTTTACATTTGTTAAATGCAGAATGTAAGATGATCTTCTAGGGCAGAGATCTTTGTTTTATTGATGGTGTTTCTCGAGTACTTAGAACAGAGCCTGGCACATAGTAGAAACTTAATAAATATTTATTAAACAATTGAAGTGTGTATTTTTTGTCCCAACTGAGATATAAGCTCTTCATCGATAGACCCTTGTATGAAAGTAGTTTGTCAGGTATGTGATGTGTGATAGTATGTAAGGCATTGTAAATACTATAATCATCATAATTCTATGCCTTTGTGTCTTCAGAGTCAAGTTTGAGTCACTGGATATATATGGACACTCAATTAATCAATTGTACATTCTTATACATTTGTAGACAGTTTCAGGGAGTTTAAGAACCACATCTCTGAAACCATCCATGTACCCCCAAAGGAGCCACAGATCCCATTCAGAGCTCCTTAACAAACCAAGAAAACCAAAAGGAGGTGGGTCCTCCAGGGCAGGATTGAGGACCATTGGCAAAAAAACTAAAAACCGTAGAAGAGCACTTTAGCTGTCTGATATGAAACAAGGCGGGATATCCCCAGAAAGCTAATTGTTTTGGTTGGCCAGGTGGCTAGAGAGAATCCACATGTTTTTTCCCTATTCTGAAAAAGACACCGTGCCTGGGTGGGGTACCTGTAAACTTTTCCAAGTGTCCTACTTTTCCAAGGACTTATTTATCCTGCTTTGTGACAGTCATTTCACCCTAAATATGACTCTAGTTTCTATGTTGTTTGCTTAGAAATATATTAGAGTCGTTAAGTACAGATATGATTGAAAAAACTATTGAAAAAGAATATTGTCTTATTGCTATTGCTCAGTTTTATTCTTAGCAATCCGTCAATTCTAAACTGGCATGTTCTGCCCCTTCTGTGTGCATTCATTCCTACGGCCCTTTGGTAACTACTGTTTTTTTTTTAATTACATTGTAAAATCTAGTGCTTTCTCCATCTGCATGGCTGATGCAATATTTCTGATTCTAGAATGTTAAACATGGGAACATATTGTTTTAGTTAGAATAGAAACTCCCTAAGTATGAAAATGCTGCTTGATATTTTAAAAGATAATAACATTCCTAACTTTCATTTATCAATTTCCAGCATTTAAAGATCTCAATGATTTACAGTGTTGAAATAGACAATGTACAACCAGAATTTAAATATTCAATAAAAACAATGAATTTTCATCCATTAAATACCATAATCAAAACAAAGGCATGACATCCGGTATATAAATTAGTAGCAGCCCTTTAAAGTTTTGTTGCTCTGTCACTCATTTCCCTCTACCCTGTATTAAGTTCTTGCTGTTTTTAGAAGGATCTGTCTTCATAGAGAACAGACTTGTGGTTGTCAAGAGGGAGGGGATTGGGGGAGGGATGGAGTGGGAGGTTGAGGTTAGAAGATGTAAGCTAATGTATATGGAATGGATAAACAACAAGATCCTACTGTATGGCACAGAGAACTATATTCAGTATCCTATGATAAACCATAATGGAAAAGAATATAAAAAATGTATATATATGTGTAACTGAATCACTTTGCTGTACAGCAGAAATTAACACATTGTAAATCAACTATACTTCAATTAAAAAAAAAGGATCTATGTCTTCAGATGGGAGATAATGCATGAGATAAGATCAAGAGATCCTTCTGAATTCTGGTTGCAGCCAATCTGTTGTTGTCACTATTTTACCAGGAAGATTTGAGACAGAATTGTGTGACTAAATGAAGCCACATTGTGATTCCTCTGACTTAAAAGGCATTTTTCTCAATGAATGATAAGTAGCTAACATTTCTTTAGTGTTGACCATCTTTCTTTTTTTTTTCTTTTTCCCTCTACTAAGAGTCTCTTATACCTGTACTACACTGAATTTTCTATTTTTAAAAGTGTACAGGGAGAAAGAAATTCTATTCCTTGGAGAAGAAAGGAATCTACCTATGGAAGGAACCTAGGTCTACTAAAAGAACGGAATTCATTCCCCAGTTAGCTCTTCCAGTTTTGAAAGAGCCAAAGGTAATATATGTGAGTTGCCAAGGTATCAAGAATTCAGTGCTTGGATCAGAGGAAGAATGTGTACCCTTTGGAATTATGATGAAGAATATGCCAAAATAAGGAGGTTAAGCCTTCGTTTTAAAGAAACTGTGACTCATCTTTTAAGGAAGTTTACAGAGGTATATGGGAGGAACCAACAAATGTGGAAACACCTGCATTCTATCCCCAGCTCTGATGGTAATTTGTCGTGTGATTGTGATGTCACTCGGACTCTCCATTCCTTCCTCTGTAAAGATATTGAGTCAAACTAGAGGATATTTAAGGTCATTAAGCCCTAAAACTACTTGAGTTTAGGAGATGGAATTCCAAATGATTCAAGTATTAGAAAGAAAGCTTGTGAGGATTTTTAACTTAGATCATTGTTATATTGATTTGTGCAAATTGTAAACCAAAGTGGACTCATCAAAATATATCACTAATCGTATAATTTAGTATAGTTAGACTTGTCTCTATCATACGAATTTGGGTGGGGATATTATTGCATAATATAAACTTTCTCGGGACAACTTCTCATCTGATTCAAGTCTCAAGTTAAAGTGAACTTCTAAGCAAATCATCGATTGTTATAAAATGAATACTATGGTAGCATATAGTATCCTTAGAACTGATCAGGCTTCCCTCTTTGCATTGGCTACTAGAAAGCTAGAGCTCATCTGTAATATATGTATGTATGGTATGCATTTTTGTATTAACCTCATTCTTAGGTTTCATTTTATGTTGCTGTCCTTGATTTGCTTTTTTACCCCTTTTGTGCCAATGTTTAATTTATACTGTCTTGTTTTATGGTATGCATCCTTGTACACTACTTTAGCCTTTTAGGAACAAAGCAGGTTTTAAATAAAACAGCCTGTAAATGGGTTGTTAACTGGAGTGGTTTGTCACTACTGCTGCTGTAACAGATGCCATAACAAGTTTGTGTAATGGCTTAAACAATATAAATGTGTTATCTTATAGTTCTGTGGTTCAGAAGTCCAACACAGGTCTCACTGGGATAAACTCAAGATATCAGCAGGGCTGCATTCCTTTTTGGACATCCTAGGTGAGAATTCATTTCCTTGCCTTTTTCAGCTTCTAGAAGCTACCTACATTCTTTGGCTCATGGCTTATTTTTCCATCTTTAAAGTAAGCGACATCACATCTAGCTGACAATTATTCTGTAGTCATATCTCCCTCTAACTACATCCTGGAAAGGTTCTACACTTTTAAGGACCCCTGTGATTACATTGGGTCCACCCAGATAATCCAGGATAATCTCCCATCTCAAGGTTCTTACTCTTAATCAAACCTGCAAAGTACCTCGTGTCATGTAAGGTAGCATATACAAAAGTTACAGTTATTAGGACATGGACATTTTGGGGGGGGCATTATTATGTCTACTAGACTAACCCTTACTAGTTTTTAAGAGAAAAAGTGGGAAAAATGAATAGGAAATAGTTAAATTTTTATTCATAGTCATAGTAGTTAAATACTGAAATCTTACATGACATTTCCTGTGGATCAAGAATGTAGTGCTTACTATTGGTGGGAATATAAATTGGTACAGCCACTATGGAAAACAGTATGGAGGTTCAATAAAAAATTAAAAATACAGCTACCATATGATCTGCAATCTCACTTCTGGATATATATCTGAAGGACCTGAAATATCACTATCTCAAAGAATTATCTATACTTCCATGTTTATTGCAGCTTTGTTCACAATAACCAAGGCATGGAAACAACCTAAGTGCCATCAACAGATGAACAGATAAAGATGATATATAATATATATATGTATATATATTTGAATATTATACAACCATAAAAAAGAAGGAAATGCTGCCATGTGCAACAATATGGATGGATCTTGAAGGCCTTATGCTAAGTGAAGTAAGTCAAACAGAGAAAGACAAATACTGTATGATCTTGCTTATATGTGCAGTGTAAAAACATCTAACCCATAGAAACAGAGAGTAACGTGGTGCTTGCTAGGGGCTGAGGGATGGGGTATATGGGAAGATGTTGGTCAAAGGATACAAACTTTCAGGTCTAAGATGAATAAGTCCTGGGGATGTAGTGTACAGCGTAATGACTATAGTTAACAATACTGTATTGTATAGTTGAAAGTTGCTAAGAGAGCAGACCTTTACTGTTACCACCACAACAACTAAATGGTAATCGTATGAGGTGAAAGTTAACTAACCTTATTGCGGTAAACTTCACTATATACGCATATTATCAAATGATCATATTGTATACCTTAAACCTACACGATGTTGTATGTCAATTTTATCTCAACAAAAGCAGAGGGGGAAAAAAGAATGTATTGCTTGGATTAGAAGAAAATGTGTTCTTATATTAAATCTTTAATACCAGAATAAGAAGGTTATAGGAAAGGCTGGACTAAAGTAATAAAAAATTTCTTCTATAGAATTTTTACATCAGGAAATCTTAGTTTGAGAAATAGACTGATCATCTTAGAGCTCTACTATCTGGGCATATCTGAAGGGTTGGTAGAATAAACTGCAAGGTAACTATTTTTATGAAGGGTTAGAGACCATCCTGGATTGGGAGTGAGGATGGAGCTCATTATTAGCAAAGAGAAAATTGTGGCAGATAAGCCTTGTCCAAGGGACAACAGTCAGTTTCATATGGGTAGAATGATCTTGTCACTTTCACTATCCCATTGTCCAGTCCTCATGTTCTTCTGCCAGAGTCCAAAGGAGAGGAGCTACACTAAATTCGTAAAAATCTGCTTCACTAAATCTCTGTAGGACTTAGTAATGTGATAGATATGTTCTTCATTTGTAGTCACTTTTAGAATACAACATGTGCACAGCACCCGGAACAACAAACCAAACCAGCCTACAGAAGGGCATAAAGGAGACACCAAAGAGGACATCATCTATTTGGGCTCTTGTGATTGCAGGTGAGAGCTGTTAATTATAGCAGCCAGGGAAAGAAAATGGCAGAACATATCCAAGAAGATGACCCTCCAGAGAACTGCGATCTTGAGGACATCTGAAAGGAACGTGATGGACACCATGTGATAATCAAGCAATGCACATGTTCATGTTCATGTGAGATACTCCTCAGGGACTCACTGAATGGAACAAGTTGAAGGGAGCAGCAAAGCAAGGTAAATACTTTGCCATTGTTACTGCGCCCCAATTAAGAGCACATGGGTTGTACTAGCTTTATTAGTATAAGCACAAAAGCTCATTTCTAGTTCTGAATATGATACTAACTTGCTATGTGATCTTGGACATGCCAGTTACTGTCATTGGGCCTGTATACTCGTTCATAATATGAGGGATTTGGACTAGATAGTCTCTGAGTCCCCTCAGCTCTAAACTATGATGTACAAGATGTGAGGTTAATGCATTCAGTAACACAGACTAATTGTTAATGGGGTACGATCAAATACAAGCACTCTAAAATAGGTTAGAATGACTTATAGCAATTTATACGTGTGTATATAGCATTATTAAGGGGACTTAAATAGGGGGAAATACTTGGAGACATCTAAAAACATAATGTTGAATGTAAAACAGAAGGTACATATAATACAATTATTTTACATAAATTTAAAAATCACACAAAACAGTATCATTATGGGTATATGTAGAAATAGTAAAAGTCTAAAAATTATGTGCAGGAATAATATATACATAACTTCAGGAAAATAAAACCTCTAGAACTTGATTCCTGGGGAGGGGGTGAGACTTTAGCTGCATCTGTAATATTGAGTTCTTTTTGAAGGAAGAGTTAAAATAAGATTCAGCAAAGTTTAATACTGAAAATTGGTAATGTAAAAATTAATATTTTAAATATTGTTTTTGAGTGTTTAAAATATTTTATATTGAAAAGAATAATCTTTGAAATAAAAATGACCTTTAGGGATATACACTAAAATGGGGTTGGCAAACTTATAGCCCGTGGGCCAATTCCAGTTCAGGATCTGTTTTTGTATGACCTTTGAGCTAAGGAGAAGGGTTTTTACATTTTAAAAGGTTTGTTAAAAACAAAATAAAACAAAAACAAAACGCAAAACTGACAGAGATCTTATGTGGCTCACAAAGACTAAAATGTATATTATCTGGCTCTTTACAGAAGGTTTGTTGACCTCTGCTGTCTAAAATATTAGTTGTGGGTATCTGAGTTATTGGATTATTGGAAATTTTGATTTTGATTTTTCTTTCTGCATTTGTATTTTTCCCAAGTTTCCCATGGTGCTTTTATGATGAAGGAAATAAAAACCATCAAAGTGATTTTTAAAGAGGGCTTGGAAAGTGTACTTTCTTATCAAATTGAACATTTCCCTAGGTTATCTGATTCAAACCCTTAATTACATGGAAAATCTTTCTTTCACAGTTATTACAAAAGCAAACTTCAAACCCAAATCCATTTTGATCATCAGAAATTCTGAATTTGGAATTTGCAGATGAATAAGGTGTTAATGCTTCTGACAAAGCTGATGGTGCAAAAGTTCTATCTCAGATGAGTACAATTACTGTTAGGAGCCTGAGGCTAGGCACCCTAACCTCTTCAGATCTCTTCCCACTCCCTGGTTAGTTGTTGCTGATTTTTATCTCCATCAGGAATTTCTAAGGATCTCTTATTTGTGCTACTGACACACAGTGAAATAGTGTTAGAATTTTTGGTTATTGACGTATCTAAATGTTATCTAAATGTTTCCATTTGCTCTGTTATGCAAAGGATCTATAATAGAAATAGAACTCCTGAGAGTTCACCTGACATATTTTATTTTATAAATGTTTTTATTAGCTGCATTCCCATATCCCTGAAACACCTTGTGACTTGGAACAGTGTTTTGTATGCAACACGATTAACTTCCTCTATATCATGCACACATATTTAATCAAAAAAAAAGATTTGAACAAATGTGTACTACCCTTTCCCAGAACTTTCCAAGGGTGTACGAATTTCCTGTAAACCAATATCTGAAATATGAAGGCAGTGAGAAATTCTTTGCCAGTAAAAGCCCTGCAAAATACTTTGGGGAAGAGTGTGGCCTATAACTGCAGAAAGTAGAGTGCAGTGTAAGTATTGTTTTAAAACAACGTTTCCAATGTGGGTATCTCAAAAAGGATACTTATAAGCATAATGCATTTTAAATATTCCGAAATCTCAAAGATAAGCATATCTAGATACACAAAGTGCTAGCACATAGCACTTTCCTGGAAAGTGCATGTTATTGTAGGTTGTAATTTTACAGATTCTGGTTCTGAGGTTTGGGGCATATTCATGTGGGAAATGGAATGAATGAATAAAGAGAACTGTAAAATGCTAAATAGCTTACTCTTTCATTGATTCATTTGAGAGTTACTTTCCTATATAATTTCTTCATGCCTCAGTGGAAGAATTGGTTCCATAAAGTTGATTTATTTACATAGTAAATAAAAATATTAATGCATGCATATTGGTGCATATTCAAAATTCTCTTTATAGAACACAAAACTTTAAGTGTATTTTTTTCCATTGAGCACCAATGCCTTAGTTATTTTTCTAATTTTAATTAAAAATATTCAGTCATTTCCACTCAAGTGTATCTTTTTCAAGTTTTTGCCAAATGCCTCACTACTTTGATATGTCATGCCTAGTTCTCACAATCTTTTTACATAGTAAATCAGTCAGGTTATATTTTGCCACAGATATATTGTTATAAATTCTAAAGCATAAGGATTTCCTCATGTTAGAGGTAAAAAATACTGCTTCTTTTCTTTCCTTTTCTTTTCTTTCTTTCCCTTTCTCCTTTTTTTCTTTTTTATAAATTTATCTATTTATTTATTTTTGGCTGTGCTGGGTCTTCGTTGCTGCACGTGGGCTTTCTTTAGTTGTGGCGAGCGGGGGCTACTCTTCGTTGCGTGCACGGGCTTCTCATTGCGGTGGCTTCTCATGTAGCGGAGCACGGGCTCTAGGCACGCGGACTTCAGTAGTTGTGGCATGTAGGCTCAGTAGTTGTGGCTCATGGGCTCTAGAGTGCAGGCTCAGTAGTTGCGGCACACGGGCTTAGTTGCTCCATGGCATGTGGGGTCTTCCGGGACCAGGGATCGAAACTGTGTCCCCTGCATTGGCAAGCAGATTCTTAACCACTGTGCCACCCAGGGAAGTCCCTCTTTCTCCTTTTTTAATCAAAAGACTCAATTTTTTAAACATCCATGATACAGTTCTAATTCAAAGGTGAATCCAGGGTGAACACTGAATCCTGACTCTTGTGAAAGACACTATTATAAGCACTATTATACTTCAGGTAAGATGGGTCTGTCTAAGAAATCAACCATCTATTAATTGATAGAATTTCAAAAATCTTTGAATTCCAGACTAAATACATATTCCAGATTTAAAATAACAGGATGAAAATCATACTTTAATAACCACTTAAACATTTATATGAACAGGTCTCCACATATGTCAAAGAAGAGATATGACTTTTGTCTGTAAGGGAGGGATAACATGTAAAGCCATTTGATTTACTGAGGTAGAAGGAAGTGATTCAATCTTATCAATTACTCAATAAAACTTGCATTTTTAACATAAAATATTTCTATACCGATGAGTGAATGGAAGAACACTAAATGTTAATAGTAGTTGTTTCTAGGTGGCAGGATTTGGAGAGTTACTATTTTTCTTTTTCCTTGCCTGTTTTTCTAAATATAGAAGAAATGTTGCTATTTTAATAAGAAAATTTTTTAAAAAAGAGCACAACAAAATTCACTTAAAAAACATAATATTTCTATTTTAAAACAATTAGATGACAATGCTATAAATATAAAAAATATAAGAAAAAATGAAATATAACAAGGGTATCAAATACTGATCTGGGAGTATATATATATATCAGTATCAAATACTGATCTGGGAGTATATATATGTATATATATCTCCCTGCTAAAGTTGGTTCTCCCTTAACCATAATCATATATATATATCTATGAGATATATATATATATATATCCATCTTCTTCCCAGATCAGTGTTTGGTATCCTTGTTATAAGTGATTTTTCCTTATATGATCATATGACAGAACAATGGAGAACCACCCCTTGCTGGGCTATTAAATAATTCTCAGTGTAAGAGAAAATAAGAATACTCACTTATTCCAGGTAGATTAGCTCCTGTTTCTTCCTTTGGGAAACATGGCCCACTGTGGTTTCTGGAGCATTTTTTTTCAGCTAGGCTAAAAGTTATGTCATGCTGACTGTATCCCTTGCATATCTAGAATACAGTCATTCCTCGACATCCAAATGCTGAAGATTGGTTCCAGGATCCCCAGGGATTTGCTACGTCCCTTACACAAAATGGTGTAGTATTTGCATATAACCTATGCACATCCTCCCCTATACTTTAAATCATCTCTAGATTACTAACACAATGTAAATGCTATGTAAATAGTTATAAATACAATGTAAAGGTGATATAAATAGTTGCTGGGAGCATGACAAATTTAAGTTTTGCTTTTTGGAACTTTCTGGAATTTTTTTTATGTAATATTTTCGATCTGTGGTTGGTTGAATCTGCGGATGCAGGACCTGGGGATATGGAAGGCTGACTATAATACTTCCTTTGTACCTTTAACACTTGATCAAGCTTTTTATATAATCTAGAGGTTAATATTCCCAGTAAGTCTCTCCTTAGAAGTAAGTTAGAGGCTTAGGGAGCCCACTAAGTCTCTTCTAGCAGTTATGCAGTAAGTAGCTAAAAACATTAGCCACTTCGCTCACTTCCCAGAGAGAGACTTAGGCACAGGAGAGAATATGGCTAAATATATTTTATTTTATTCATTGGGTTTATTGTGCTTATTACCCTCTAGGCACACATAAATACTGTACAAAAATCTGGTTTGGATAAAGTCAGCTATAATCAAGGAAAGTTTGGCTGATAAGGTTTAAAAAACCGCTTATACTTTTTTGTTAAGACCTGGCTCCTCTATTTTGAAACCTCTGCTGCACAATCATCAGCTGAGATGACAGTTACAAAATGAGATAAAAGTCTTGTTCTTCAGCAACAGAAATGATTTTTTAAGGTCTAGTATAAATCCTTGATTTGTACTGAAGAAACTTCTCTGGTTTCTACCAATGTGCTTCACATGAAATTTCCTGTTGGGCTGGAAAGGTTGATCTGTATTTGAGTATTCCATGTCACTGTAAACTGTCACAAGGCAGGCAGCATCTAAAGGGTTATCTTCTAAAGTAAAAATAATTACTTTCATTCTGCATCACTGTTCTGACATATGTTCTTTTTCAAAATGCCCCCATTTTGTCTTGTTTTATTTTTTTGTTTTTGTCAGTAACCTATTAGTACCTTGATGAGGCCAGCATGACCTAACTTTTCAATTCCTTATTTAATAACATCTTTACAATCTTCTTTTATCCTTAAAGTTTCCATTCGACTGCTGATATTTTTTCTCCTTATATTCATGTGCTTAATACAGTCATGACAGTTTGACCTCTTTTTATTAGCTGCCCATTAGTAAGAATATCTGGAGCAGTCTCGCATAGCATTCTTTGTTTTCATGGTTTTATGAAGTAATGTATTAGTGATCTGAAACTCTGTTTATCAATAAAGATTATTATCTTTTTCATATAATGAATGCACCAGTGTGGACCTGCCGTGCACTTGGATTTGTAGCTTAGTGACTGACTTATTTTCAAGAGGGTTGGACTAAACAAGCTCTTCTGAAAATGAGTTGTTTTTTTTTTTTTAAATAAGGCAGCATTCAGTGAGGGTAGAATTCAGAAAAAACTCCAAGTAAAGACTTTTTTTCTTCCCTTTTTCTTTCCTCTAAAGGAGAAAAAAATCAATTTGTCCAGTGCTTGCCACCTTGAGTGGGTTTCAGTGAAGGAGGTAGCATAATGCAGTGGGGGGAAGACACTTGGTCTTAGCAGACTTGGTTTCTGGGCTAGGTTCTATGATTGTATTAGCTCTAGGCAAACTTACACACAAATTAGTTAATATCTAGACCTTAACTTGCACATCTATAAACTGGAAAAGTTAATATTAGACATTCCTACCTCAGATATTCCTCTGAGGGTCTAATAAAATAAGAAAATATATGTATGTGAAAGATTTTTGAAAACCATGAAGAACCAGAAAGAGGTTAGGTATATTTATTAAAAGGTTTCTTGTGGGGGCTTCCCTGGTGGCGCAGTGGTTGAGGGTCTGCCTGCCAATGCAGGGGGCACGGGTTCGTGCCCCGGTCCGGGAAGATCCCACGTGCCGCGGAGCGGCTGGGCCCGTGAGCCATGGCCGCTGAGCCTGCGCGTCCGGAGCCTGTGCTCCGCAACGGGAGAGGCCACAGCAGTGAGAGGCCCGCGTACCGCTAAAAAAAAAAAAAAAAAAAAAAGGTTTCTTGTGTAATTATTTTTTAATTTGAGGGAACTGCCAGTTTCCACATAATTTCATTTACCAATAAAAGAATCACAGAACATTTTATTATAATTAAGGTTCATGAGCCTCAATCCCACCTCTCAATGCGGTGGTAAATAAATTTAGTCAAATTAGCTTTAAAATTTCAATCCTTTGGTTTTATACATGTATAACCTACTCACAGTAGATCACTCATATTTGCTGTTAATGTTCATTCTAACCAATGTGCCACAGTTTATTTGCACAATGCAATTAACAGAAATCAGTGTCAGTGGAGCTAATGATACACTGCTGCACCCATGAGCAAGTCTCTATAAGATGTCATAGTGATCAGCATTTTGATCAATTTCCTAAAACATGAAACAAAACAAAAAACATGCAGTTTCATTCCATGGCAGACTCAGGGGCCTGGAAAAATGAACTTCTAGGTAGAAAGGAAAACTAGTTCAGAATGAAAACATTGGCCTACCATGTAGTCTAGACCAGAGGCTTCCAAACATACCTGGCAAATAGCAAAATGGCCCGAAAATGTTTAAAAAATCAGACAAATTCCCACATCCTTTCCCCAGAGATTCTGATTCAGTAGGTATGGTGTGGAATCTGAGAATTTGTGCTTTAAAAATCTTCCCAGGAAATTCTGAGACTCAACCAGATTTGAGATGCACTAGTCTAAATTACCACAAGAGGCATAATGGGAGGGGTTTGTCCTCAGCACTGTGTTCCTCAGAGACATTGAGTCCTTAATTTGAGTTTTGCAGTCCAACTGCATCCTCCTTTATGGTTCTATATTGTGAACATAAAACATATCTCATTGTCAGAGACTAAATCTTACCTCTAGGACAGTGAACATCAAACTTTAGTACACTTAACATCATGTAGGGAGCTTGCTGAAAATTCATATAACATGGTCTCCACTCCCAGAGATTCTGATTCAGTTAGTTTGGGAGGGGACCCAGGATTCTGCATTTTTAACAAGTACCACAGATGATTCTGATACACATAACTAGAGAATCACACTTGGAGAAACACTGGTTTAGACAGCGTTCTATATCAACTTTAATGTGTTGCCTTTACTAGAGTATAAGACCCTATTTTCAAATTAATATTTTTAGTGAATACACACATTCTCAAAAAATATTATAACCTCTTTCAAATTCATTATCCTTCATTCAAATCCTTCCTGTTAAACATGGATCAGAATTAAATGGACCTCTTTGGATTTACATAACACAAAGTTGAAAAGTGCTGTTGAGTTCTATTTTTGTATCCTTAGCATTGGTACTTCAATCTAATTTTAGGAGAGTAGTAATGGATCAGTAAGGATTACATATATGACCATTTGGCTCATTAGAACAAAGGAAAATGCTTGGATTGTCTCCTACACATTTTATTATGAATTAAATATAGCTCCCAGATCACCAGATTATCAGCTGAAACTGGATCAATGATTTTTATAGCCTCTTCCTTCTTCTGCTTTGGAGTATTAATAACTAACATACATTTTTCTATCAATCCAGTCCGCATCCTTCATGTGATTTTTGTTAATATTCTATTGTCATGCTAAGTTTGTGGATGCTACTTGGGTTCAAAACATTCAGAGTGTATAAAGAAGGAAATGAAAATCACCTGAAATTCCATTATCTAGAGGGAACGCTATGGATATTGGGTGAACTTCCTCTCTCTATATATACATGAATATGCACCTGTATAAAATAGAGCTAATATAACACTGTATATAGAGTTTAAGCATTAAATCATATTTTCCAGGTCACTAAATAATTTTTTTAAGCATCATTTTCAGAGTTTCATCTTAATGTTAACATAGAGCCATGGAATCAATAAAAAATAAAACCTAGAAGTAGGTTAGGCATATTTATTTGTGTTCACTGTTCAATTGTTTCTACCTCATAAAGGTGTTTTGAATATTAAATAGGTAAATACATATTCAGCACTTAGAACAGTGTCTGGCATATAGCAAGTGCTCAAATAATGTTGGCTATTATTATTCAAAAGTGTTTTTGGTCTCTTTATATTAGCAAAAGATACTAATGCCTTAGATAAGCAGATGACATTACATTTCTCCTGGTTTCTCTCATTAAAGCAGCAAAGTTGAATATTAATAAGTATAGAGAATTATGTTGTCATGCATGTTAGTCTGGAAAATATAAATTCATCTCATAAAAAAAGTCAAAGGATCAAAGAAGGCTTTTACTGTTAATTGGAAACAAAGTGTCATTGGTGTCCTGATTTAAGGGGCACTCAATCATGATTAGCTAATAAAAGAAGAAAAAATAAATAAAGAAAAATAATGTTAAAGTGAAGTTATTATTAGCTCTTATTTCACTAAAATATTTTCCTCATAGCCCATGGCACCAAATAAAATTAAATATAGAAAAGTTTCATAATTCACGATGACATTCTCAATGTTAAGACATTTTTAAATAAAAAATGCATTACTGAAAGCACACTTCAAAATTATTAGATGTAATATTTTTATAGCCAAAAGCATTTAAATTTTAAGAGTTGAACAACTGGAGGACTGGAATGCTATTTATAGATTTAGAAAGATTTAGTCACTTTCATAAGTTAAAATTCGTTCTCCCTTTAAGCCACCTGTTCTCTCTCTCTCTTTAGAAATGGTTTTGTTAAAAATAATCTCAAGGTTCTGACTATTTTCTATTCTAAGGAAACCACATCAAGAGGAAAGTAGGATATTTTTCTTAATTATTGGTAAAGAATTTCGACAGGTTCATGGGCAGACAGTTCACTAATTTGTTATAGTCCTTCCCCTAACATTTGAAAAACTGGTCTGGAAAATCTCAGAATAGACACTGCCTGAAATAAAACCAGGGAACTGACCTAAGTTCAGTGAAGTGCTGAGAATATGTGTTACCTGAAACTTTAGCTTAATGAGTTCCTTAATTAGGGAAGACATAATTTAAGGTGCTAAAAAGTCCTGTGGCTGAGTATTTGAATTATTGTATGTTTACACCAATTTAACTAGAAGCTATAATTATCAGTTAGGGGGAGTCCGAATTAAAAGTCTACTCCCACTTCCACCACAGCTAAAATATTTCTGAGGAAGTATTAATGACATGCTTTTGTTATATGCTTTAGACACATTTATTCACAGACATAGTTATTCATTTCCATAAATGAGAGCTCAAGTAAATGAACAATACTAGAAAGGATAAGTGTTTTAGAATGTAGTATTATCCAACAAACAACAAATAATAGTCTCTGGTTACATACATTCTTTCTCAACATAGTGTAGTTTTAAATATGTTTAATATACTTCTAAGTGTAACCTTTTATTTAGGCCATTTTTGTAAGTTACTATTAAAAAGAAACTCTGAAAATGATGTTTACAAAGAATTATAAAGTACTTGGGAAAATGCATAAGATATGCAATGTGTGAGAAAAAAAGAAAATGGGATACAACTGTATATAGAATATTAGCTTTAAACTTTCTGTTTTCCCAATTTTCTGTGGTGAGCATATACTATATTTACAGTCAGGTAACATATTTATTTAATGGGACCCTAGTCAAAACCACAATTAGAAGAGAACAATTACAACATCTGTCTATTTTGTTTCATGACTCTATGAAAGTAAAATTTATTATTTCAGCATTTCACATCATGGAACCCAACTTAGAAAATACATTCATTATCTACCCTTTTATATATTGATGATGATAATCAAGGCAGTACCCCTTTCGTTATTTTTTTTTTTTTTGGTTGCGCTACGTGGCTTATGGGATCTTACTTCCCTGACCAGGGGTCGAACCCATGTCCCCTGCAGTAGAAGCACTGAGTCCTAACCACTGGACAGCCAGGGAATTCCCAAGGCAGAACCTTTTTATAAAACACATTTTTAGCCTTTAGCATGGCAAGTTAAACAGAAGCAAGATTTTTTTCTAAGCACAGTTATTATCTGAAATCATCAACAATAATAGGTTGTTGGCTAAATAAGCAAGCAAAACTTAGTACCATAACCATTTTGTCAAGATGCCCATGAACTTTGATATTTTATCACATACAAAACATTGATCCATGACTGAAAGGGAGACAGGGTTTGCATAGACACATCTTAAACCTTCTGCTTCCCATTGACTAAAATATTTTCATTGTATATTTCATTCTACTTTTAAAAATCCAGTTTACCAGCTGTTTTCTTACATAATAATATGTACTTAGTTATATTTTTTTCTTACACCATAATATTTAGGAGATATAGGACTTATTTAACTTTTTATTTCTCCTCTGGAAGAGAACTGCTGCATTTTATTACTCTTTCATGAGGGCGATGTCTAGCATTTTCCCCTATGTCAGGTATCCCACACTCCATTCTCAAGACAACACCTAGGAAACAATAAGGAGAATCAAATAAATCATTATGAAAATAATAGTAATTGTGATTTCTAGCCCTTGATGTTTTCTTTTAATGAATTATGAGAATAAAGCCTATTAAATTATTAACCAGAAAATAATTAAATCAGTAGTAATTTTTTTTTTTTTTTTTTTTTTTTTTGCGGTATGCGGGCCTCTCACTGTTGTGGCCTCTCCCGTTGCGGAGCACAGGCTCCGGACGCGTAGGCTCAGCGGTGGCTCACAGGCTCAGCCGCTCCACGGCATGTGGGATCTTCTCGGATCGGGGCACGAACCCGTGTCCCCTGCATCGACAGGTGGTCTCTCAACCACTGCACCACCAGGGAAGCCCAAAATCAATAGTAATTTTTAAGAACTTCAAATAGAAATCAAGCCAATTTTAAGAATCCATCAATAAAAAAGACAAAATTTGCAACAATACATTACAAATGGAAAGGATTTAGAATGTTTATAGATCCTTTTAGATTTAAACAGGCATCGGTTTACCTTCTGAATAAAATCTTTTTACAAACAATCACCAGAGTTGTAAAATATGAAAAAGTGAAACTAGGATTCTGCATATATAAAAATAATTTTCAGATTCTGATTTCAAGAAGGGGTTTGGTTAGGCCATGGCCTCAACACATATGAAGTTAGTGATTCTGTATACTCATTTGATCGCTTACTGAAGTTCTCTTTTCATGACATTTATTCCTAGATATAAATCAGTTTTCTTATTTTTAGTTGCTAATAAATATTTATTTGATATCTGGTACTTAGCATTTTATATATCATAATTTCAGCCTACGACAGTATTTACTACAAAACTAAAATTACCTTGGCTTTCAACAAAATTATCATGTGAAAATCTTTACTCACAAAAATAACCATGACTTTGCAGAGAAGTTAATCTTAGGGAGATGGTAATTCTCTCTTTAATAAATTTTTAAGAACTCTACATGAGATTACATGTAGGTGTGATGAATAAACCAATGAAAGTTACTTGTTAAATACCTACTGTGTTCAATTCTATTTGGGGACATAAGAGGGGCAAGACAAGGGTGGATGTTGAAGAATCAGAAAACTATCAGTGTCCTCAAGGAACTTAAAATAGAATTGGATAGAATGATTGATGAATGATTCAAGATAGAACCAAATTAAGTGATAAGTTGTGAGATACAGACAGAGATGGTTATATTCATGAAGCTAATGAAACTTAAACTTCAGAGACCCTTACTAGAATGGGTCCCTTGCAAGGTCCTAAGAGGGACTGTGTTAGTTCATTAGGACTGTGTTAGTTCATTAGGGCTGTCCTAACAAAGTACCAGAGACTGGTGACCTAAACAACAGAAATTTATTTTCTCACGATTCTGGAGGATAGAAATATGAGATCAAGGTGTCAACTGGTTTGGTCTCTTCTGAGGCCTCTCTCGTTGGCTTGTATACGGCCATCTTCTCGCTGTGTCTTCACATAGTCCGTATCTGTGTCCTAATCTCCTCCTTTTATAAGGATACCAATCATATTGCATTAGGGTCCACCTATGTAACCTCATTTTTACTCAAGTACCTCTTTAAAGACCTTATCTTCAAATACAGTCACATTCTCAGTTACTGGAGGTTAGGAATTCAACATATGAATTTGGGGGGGGGGGAGAAAATTCAGCCCATAATACTCTGCCCCCTGGATCCCCAAAATTCATGTCTTTGCCACATGCATATTACATTCATCCCAACTCAACAGCCACAAAAGTCTTAACTCATTCCAACATGAATTCTAAGTTCAAAGTCTCATTTGAATCAAATATGGAAAGATTCCAGGTTTGATTCATCCTGAGGCACAGTTCCTCTCCAGCTGTGAACCTATGAAAACAGCAAGTTATCTGCTTCCAAAATACAATAGGGGGGAGGCATAGGATAGAATTTTCCAAATCTTCAAGTTCAGGTTCCTTGTTGCTCAACAATTTTTTCTTCAATTTATCTCTCTCTTCTTGCGTTTTACTGTAAGCAGCAAGGAGAAACCAAGCTGTGCCTTCAACACTTTGCTTACAAATTGCCCCAGCTAAATATCCAGATTCATCACTTACAAGTTCTACTTTCAACAGAACACTAGAACACACTTTGGCCAAATTTTTGCCAATTTATGACAGGGATTGCCTTTTTTCCAGTTTCCAATAACATGTTTCTCATATCTGAGATCTCAACAGAAGCACCTTTAACATTCATATTTCTACCAGCATTCAGTTCATGATGATGTATGTATATCTCTCAGATTATATAAGCTTTATCCACAGCTCTCCTTTTTTCTTTCTAAGTCCTCACCAGAGTTTACCTTTAATGTCCATATTTCTATCAACACTCTCTTCAAGGCAATCTAGGCTTTTTCTAACATGCACCTCAAAACTCTTCCAGTCTCCATCCATTACCCAGTTCCATTTCTATATTTCACCTTTGTCTTCCCACGCCCTTTGCCTTGTATAGACTGGGGTTGGTGTAGCCACAGGCACATTAGAGATCTGGCTAAGGGGAAGATCATTTAGTCTGGCATTAGTAGGATGTATCTATGTGGTTCATAGTCACTTTTCTGTATAGTTATTACTAGCTGCCCCAGGGTCGGAGTGGCTTCCAGGAATACTCCTGTCACCTCTGTGCCTCCCACATGAAGATGCAAAGCTAAAGCTGTGTTGTGATATGAATATGACTCCATAGCTGCTGGCACTGGAAATACAAAGGCAATGAAGGATAAGCAAGATTTGAAATGTATGAAGTCAGAAGCCTGTCTATGCAAAAGTCTTCCAAACATTAAACATATAAAATTATAAGCAAAGGATTTGGTTCTCACAGAGCCTAGTCAAATATTCTTTCCTATCAGCAATATTCTTCAAAATTGACTATAAAAGGACCATATGTTTCTTTTCATTTTTGATGGAAATTATATGAAATATAATTTATCAAAATTTCTGTTTGTAGGGCACTTATCTATAGCAGTATTAAAAGCAGTGAACATGTCTGTATGAAGTTACATGCGTTATGCTTATTTATTAACAATAATAGAAAAGGCACCAGTTTTGATCTTGTGAAAAACTAAGTTATCTTTCTATTCTCTCTATAGACAATGAAATTTACAAAATAATTGTCATCTTAGGAGGTGATCAAAAGTATGCATTTGGAGTTCCGGGAAGATGGCAGAGGAATAAGACGTGGAGATCACCTTCCTCCCCACAGATACACTAGAAATACATCAACACGTGGAACAACTCCTACAGAACACCTACTGAATACTGGCAGAAGACCTCAGACCTCCCAAAAGGCAAGAAACCCTGCACGTACCTAGGTAGGGCTAAAGAAAAAAGAATAAACAGAGACAAAAGGATAGGGACAGGACCTGCACCAGTGGGAGGGAGCTGTGAAGGAGGAAAGGTTTCCACACACTAGGAAGCCACTTCGCGGGCGGAGACTGTGGGTGGCGGAGGGGGGGAAGCTTCAGAACTGCGGAGGAGAGCGCAGCAACGGGGTGTGGGGTGGCAAAGCGGGGAGATTCCCGCACAGAGGATCAGGGCTGACCGGCACTCACCAGTCCGAGAGGCTTGTCTGCTCACCCGCTGGGGCGGGCGGGGCTGGGAGCTGAGGCTTACGCTTCAGTCAGAGCGCAGGGAGAGGACTGGGGTTGGCGGCGTGAACACAGCCTGCAGGGGGTTAGTGCGCCACGGCTAGCCAGGAGGGAGTCCGGAGAAAGTCTGGACCTGCCGAAGAGGCAAGAGACTTTTTCTTCCCTGTTTGTTTCCTGGTTCGTGAGGAGAGGGGATTAAGAGTGCTGCTTAAAGGAGCTCCAGAGACAGGCGAGAGCCGCTGATAAAAGCGTGGACCCCACAGACGGGCATGAGACGCTAAGGCTGCTGCTGCCGCCACCAAGAAGCCTGTGTGCGAGCACAGGTCATTCTCCACACTCCCCTTTCGGGGAGCCTGTGCAGCCCGCCACTGCCAGGGTCCTGGGATCCAGGGAAAACTCCCCCGGGAGAACGCACGGCATGCCTCAGGCTGGTGCAACGTCACGGCGGCCTCTGCCGCCGCAGGCCCACCCTGCACTCCATGCCCCTCCCTCCCCACGGCCTGAGTGAGCCAGAGCCCCCGAATCAGCGGCTCCTTCAACCCCGTCCTGTCTGAGCGAAGAACAGACGCCCTCTGGCGACCTGCACGCAAAGGTGGGGCCAAATCCAAAGCTGAGCCCCGGGAGCTGTGAGAACAAAGAAGAGAAAGGGAAATCTCTCCCAACAGCCTCAGAAGCAGCGAATTAAAGCTGCACAATCAACTTGATGTACCCTGCATCTGTGGAATACATGAATAGACAACGAATCATCCCAAATTGAGGAGGTGGACTTTGAGAGCAAGATTTATGATTTTCCTATTTTTGTGAGTGTGTATGTGTATGCTTCTGTGTGAGATTTTGTCTGTATAGCTTTGCTTCCACCATTTCTCCTAGGGTTCTATCCATCCGCTTTTTTTTTATCTTAATAATTATTTTTTTATTTTAATAACACTTTATATTTTATCTTATTTTATTTTACTTTATCTTCTTTCTTTCTTTCTTCTTTTCCTTCCTTCCCTCCTTCTTTCCTTCCTTCCTCCCTCCCTCCCTCTCTCCCTCCCTCCCTCCTTTCTTTCTTTCTTTCTACTTCTACTAATTCTTTCTTTCAACTTTTTCTCCCTTTTCTTCTGAGCCGTGTAGATGAAAGGCTCTTAGGGCTGCAGCCAGGAGTCAGTGCTGTGCCTCTGAGGTGGGAACGCTAACTTCAGGACCCTGGTCCACAAGAGAACTCCCAGCTACACATAATATCTAACGGCGAAAATCTCCCAGAGATCTCCATCTTAACACCAGCACCCAGCTTCACTCACCGACCAGCAAGCTACAGTGCTGGACATCCTATGCCAAACAACTAGCAAGACAGGAACACAACCCCACCCATTAGCAGAGAGGCTGCCTAAAATCATAATAAGTCCACAGACACCCCAAAACACACCACCAGACGTGGACCTGCCCACCAGAAAGACAAGATCCAGCCTCATCCACCAGAACACAGGCACTAGTCCCCTCCACCAGGAAGCCTACACAACACACTGAACCAACCTTAGCCACTGGGGACAGACACCAAACACAACGGGAACTATGAACCTGCAGCCTGCAAAAAGGAGACCCCCAAACACAGTAAGATAAGCAAAATGAGAAGACAGAAAAACACACCGCAGATGAAGGCACAAGATAAAAACCCACCAGACCTAAAAATGAAGAGGAAATAGGCAGTCTACCTGAAAAAGAATTCAGAATAATGATAGTAAAGATGATCCAAAATCTTGGAAACAGAATGGACAAAATGCAAGAAACATTTAACAAGGACCGAGAAGAACTAAAGATGAAACAAACAATGATGAACAACACAATAAATGAAATTTAAAATACTCTAGATGGGATCAATAGCAGAATAACTGAGGCAGAAGAATGGATAAGTGACCTGGAAGATACAATAGTAGAAATAACTATGGCAGAGCAGAAGAAAGAAAAAAGAATGAAAAGAACTGAGGACAGTCTCAGAGACCTCTGGGACAACATTAAATGCACCAACATTCGAATTATAGGGGTTGCAGAAGAAGAAGAGAAAACAAAAGGGACTGAGAAAATATTTGAAGAGATTATAGTTGAAAACTTCCCTAATATGGGAAAGGAAATAGTTAATCAAGTCCAGGAAGCACAGAGAGTCCCATACAGGATAAATCCAAGGAGAAATACGCCAAGACACATATTAATCAAACTGTCAAAAATTAAATACAAAGAAAACATATTAAAAGCAGCAAGGGAAAAACAACAAATAACACACAAGGGAATCCCCATAAGGGTAACAGCTGATCTTTCAGCAGAAACTCTGCAAGCCAGAAGGGACTGGCAGGACATATTTAAACTGATGAAGGGGAAAAACCTGCAACCAAGATTACTCTACCCAGCAAGGATCTCATTCAGATTTGATGGAGAAATTAAAAGCTTTACAGACAAGCAAGAGC
Source organism: Globicephala melas (assembly GCF_963455315.2). NCBI lineage: Eukaryota > Metazoa > Chordata > Mammalia > Artiodactyla > Delphinidae > Globicephala > Globicephala melas. The sequence continues at coordinate 22,493,881 of NC_083335.1, read as the reverse complement.
TGAGAGAGTTCAGCACCAGCAAACCAGCTTTACAACAAGTGCTAAAGGAACTTCTCTGGTCAAGAAACACAACAGAAGGAAAAGACCTACAATAACGAACCCAAAACAATTAAGAAAATGGGAATAGGAACATACATATTGATAATTCCCTTAAATGTAAATGGACTAAATGCTCCCACGAAAAGACACAGATTGGCTGAATGGATATAGAAACTAGACCCATATACTGGCTATCTACAAGAGACCCACTTCAGACATAGAGACACACACAGACTGAAAGTAAGGGGATGGAAAAAGATATTTCATGCAAATGGAAACCACAAGAAAGCTGGAGTACCAATTCTCATATCAGACAATATAGACTTTAAAATAAAGACTCTCAGAAGAGACAAAGAAGGACACTACATAATGATCAAGGGATCGATCCAAGAAGAAGATATAACAATTGTAAATATTTATGCACCCAACATAGGAGCACCTCAATACATAAGGCAAATAATAACAGCCATGAAAGGGGAAATCGACAGTAACACATTCATAGTAGTGGACTTTAACACCCCACTTTCACCAATGGACAGATCATCCAAAATGAAAATAAATAAGGAAACACAAGCTTTAAATGGTACATGAAACAAGATGGACTTAATTGATATTTATAGGACATTCCATCTAAAAACAACAGAATACACATTTTTCTCAAGTGCTCATGGAAAATTCTCCAGGATAGATCATATCTTGGGTCACAAGTCAAGCCTTGGTAAATTTAAGAAACTTGAAATTTTTTCAAGTATCTTTTGTGACAACAATGCTATGAGACTACATATCAATTACAGGAAAAGATCTGTAAAAAATACAAACACATGGAGGCTAAACAATACACTACTTAATAACGAAGTGATCGCTGAAGAAATCAAAGAGGAAATTAAAAAATATCTAGAAACAAATGACAATGGAGACATGATGACCCAAAATCTATGGGATGCAGCAAAAGCAGTTCTAAGACGGAAGTTTATAGCAATACAATCCTACCTTAAGAAACAGGAAACATCTCAAATAAACAACCTAACCTTGCACCTAAAGCAATTAGAGAAAGAAGAACAAAAATCCCCAAAGTTAGCAGAAGGAAAGAAATAATAAACACCAGATCAGAAATAAATGAAAAAGAAATGAAGGAAACGATAGCAAATATCAGTAAAATTAAGCTGGTTCTTTAAGAAGATAAACAAAATTGATAAACCGTTAGCCAGACTCATCAAGAAAAAAAGGGAGAAGACTCAAATCAATAGAATTAGAAATGAAAAAGGAGAAGTAACAACTGACACTGCAGAAATACAAAAGATCATGAGAGATTACTACAAGCAACTCTATGCCAATAAAATGGACAAGCGGGAAGAAATGGACAAATGCTTAGAAATGCACAACCTGCCAAGACTGAATCAGGAAGAAGTAGAAAATATGAACAGACCAGTCACAAGCACTGAAATTGAAAGTGTGATTAAAAATCTTCCAAGAAACAAAAGCCCAAGACCAGATGGCTTCACAGGCGAATTCTCTCAAACATTTAGAGAAGAGCTAACACCTATCCTTCTCAAACTCTTCCAAAATGTAGCAGAGGGAGGAATACTCCCAAATACTCCTTATTCTACAAGGCCACGATCACCCTGATACCAAAACCAGACAAGGATGTCACAAAGAAAGAAAACTACAGGCCAATATCACTGATGAACATAGATGCAAAAATCCTCAACAAAATACTAGCAAACAGAATCCAACAGCACATTAAAAGGATCATACACCATGATCAATTGGGGTTTATTCCAGGAATGCAAGGATTCTTCAATATAAGCAAAACAATCAATGTGATAAACCATATTAACAAATTGAAGGAGAAAAACCATATGATCATCTCAATAGCTGCAGAGAAAGCTTTCGAAAAATTCAATACGCGTTTATGATAAAAACCCTGCAGAAAGTAGGCATAGAGGGCACTTTCCTCAACATAATAAAGGCCGTATATGACAAACCCACAGCCAACATCATCCTCAATGGTGAAAAACTGAAAGCATCTCCACTAAGATCAGGAACAAGACAAGGTTGCCCACTCTCACCACTCTTATTCAGCATAGTTTTGGAAGTTTTAGCCACAGCAATCAGAGAAGAAAAGGAAATAAAAGGAATCCAAATTGGAAAAGAAGAAGTAAAGCTGTCACTGTTTGCAGATGACATGATACTATACATAGAGAATCCTAAGGATGCTACCAGAAAACTACTAGAGCTAATCAATGCATTTGGTAAAGTAGCAGGATACAAAATTAATGCACAGAAATCTCTGGCATTCCTATACACTAATGATGAAAAATCTGAAAGTGAAATCAAGAAAACACTCCCATTTACCATTGCAATAAAAAGAATAAAATATCTAGGAATAAACCTACCTAAGGAGACAAAAGACCTGTATGCAGAAAATTATAAGACACTGATGAAAGAAATTAAAGATGATACAAATAGATGGAGAGATATACCATGTTCTTGGATTGGCAGAATCAACATTGTGAAAATGACTCTACTACCCAAAGCAATCTACAGATTCAATGCGATCCCTATCAAACTACCACTGGTATTTTTCACAGAACTAGAACAAAAAAATTCACAATTTGTATGGAAACACAAAAGACCCCGAATAGCCAAAGCAATCTTGAGAATGAAAAACGGAGCTGGAGGAATCAGGCTCCCTGACTTCAGACTATACTACAAAGCTACAGTAATCAAGACAGTATGGTACTGGCACAAAAACAGAGACATGGATCAATGGAACAGGATAGAAAGCCCAGAGATAAACCCACGCACATTTGGTCACCTTATCTTTGATAAAGGAGGCAGGAATGTACAGTGGAGAAAGGACAGCCTCTTCAATAAGTGGTGCTGGGAAAACTGGACAGGTACATGTAAAAGTATGAGATTAGATCATTCCCTAGCACCATACACAATAATATGCTCAAAATGGATTAAAGACCTAAATATAAGGCCAGAAACTATCAAACTCTTAGAGGAAAACATAGGCAGAACACTCTATGACATTAATCACAGCAAGATCCTTTTTGACCCACCTCCTAGAGAAATGGAAATAAAAACAAAAATTAACAAATGGGACCTAATGAAACTTCAACGCTTTTGCACAGCAAAGGAAACCATAAACAAGACCAAAAGACAACCCTCAGAATGGGAGAAAATATTTGCAAATGAAGCAACTGACAAAGGATTAATCTCCAAAATTTATAAGCAGCTCATGCATCTCAATAACAAAAAAACAAACAACCCAATCCAAAAATAGGCAGAAGATCTGAATAGACATTTCTCCAAAGAAGGTATACAGACTGCCAACAAACACACGAAAGAATGCTCAACATCTTTAATCATTAGAGAAATGCAAATCAAAACTACAATGAGATATCATCTCACACCCGTCAGAATGGCCATCATCAAAAAATCTAGAAACAATAAATGCTGGAGAGGGTGTGGAGAAAAGGGAACCCTCTTGCACCTTTGGTGGGAATGTAAATTGGTACAGCCACGATGGAGAACAGTATGGAGGTTCCTTAAAAAACTACAAATAGAACTACCATATGACCCAGCAATCTCACTACTGGGCCTATACCCTGAGAAAACCATAATTCAAAAAGAGTCATGTACCAAAATGTTCATTGCAGCTCTATTTACAGTAGCCCAGAGATGGATACAACCTAAGTGTCGATCATTGGATGAATGGGTAAAGAAGATGTGGCACATATATACAATGGAATAATACTCAGCCATAAAAAGAAACGAAATTGAGCTATTTGTAATGCGGTGGATAGACCTAGAGTCTGTCCTACAGAGTGAAGTAAGTCAGAAAGAGAAAGACAAATACCGTATGCTAACACATATACATGGAATTTAAGAAAAAAAAAATGTCATGAAGAACCTAGGGGTAAGACAGGAATAAAGACACAGACCTACTAGAGAATGGACTTGAGGATATGGGGAGGGGTAAGGGTAAGCTGGGACAAAGCGAGAGAGAGGCATGGACATATATACACCACCAAACGTAAGGTAGATAGCTAGTGGGAAGCAGCCGCATAGCACAGGGAGATCAGCTCGGTGCTTTGTGACCGCCTGGAGGCATGGGATAGGGAGGGTGGGAGGGAGGGAGACACAAGAGGGAAGAGATATGGGAACATATGTATATGTATAACTGATTTACTTTGTTATAAAGCAGAAAGTAACACACCATTGTAAAGTAATTATACTCCAATAAAGATGTAAAAAATAAAAAGTATGTATTCAAGAAATGAATGTCAGGCAGTTGACTAATAAAATGTGTTATTTTTCCTGATTTTTGTGATGTTTATGGTGTTTGTCAGTTATTGAAATGTGTAATTTGTTGTGACTTATTTCCTAATTCTAAGCAAATTTTCACTTCTGGACCTAATTGTATATTATTTTCCTTAAGGAGGATTCCCCAAATTGTATATAATTTCAGTCCGCACAAACTTTGGATCTGGCTCTGGATATAGGCTAATCATACTTAAAGAAATCATAGGAGAGGCCAATAAAAAATGGAATAATCAGGGAAAATCACCAGTCATTTTTATGGAAAGAAATCAGTTTTATTCTTCAAACACTTGGGTCCTCTGTGTAGAGGCAGGAAGTTAGTACTATATTCAGAGTTATTAAGAACTATTAAGTCTTTCTGAGACCAGTCACATTGTGGCGAAAGATTTTGGCTACACTGTGGCAGGCATTTTCCAATCATTTGACAACACAGACCCCCTAATTTCATTCCAGCTCTAGCAAATTAATCATGATTGTTCTAAGTTACCCTTTGATTTGTTAGTAATTGGTCTAGGTGTAGGCACATTACCTAATTCTTGCAAATAAAAGTCTGATGGGGCTTTCTGGGAAAGATTTTTATCTCTAAAAAAACAGGGCATGAGCCGAGTAAGAAGAAATGCCTTTTTGCCCCGCACTCTTTCAGATATTGGTGTAAGGGTGTAGTATTTAGAGCTGTGGCAACAATCTTTTGATCCCCACACAATGGCCAAGTGAATTGAAGTGATACCAACCCAACAGTAGTACTGTGATATCACTGAACCACCAAAGCAACTCTAGGACAGCCTGGTTCCAGCCTTCTAGTTATGAAATATAATTAAATACTATCTAAAACATTGTTGGCCAGAGATTTTTTGTTAGATAGAGCTGAAAATATTTCCAATTAAGGGGTGGGATAGGGAGGGTGGGAGGGAGATGCAAGAGGGAGGAGATATGGAGGTATATGTATATGTATAGCTGATTCACTTTGTTATAAAGAAAAAACTAACACAATTGTAAAGCAATTACACTCCAATAAAGATGTTAAAAATTTAAAAAAAAAGATGATGGATGAAGTGTGGAATTAAGAAGGGAGAAAGCTTTGAATTAGCTCTCATAATAGCAAATACCTTCCCTCAAAACACAACTGTGAAGATGTGCCTTATTGTCTGAAATACTCACTTTAATATTTGAAGGTTTTTATTAATTTTCATGTGGCATGCCAAACTAAGATGGAAAAATTAAATGAAAAACTTTAAATAAAAATTTTATTGAGATATAATTTACATATCATAAAATTACCATTTTAAAGTTTACTATTTAGTGGTTTTTAGTGTATTCACAAAGTTGTGCGTTGATCATCAATATCTAATTCCAAAACATTTTCATCACTCCTATGGAGAACTCCATATCTATTAGTAGTCACTCCCCGTTCCCCCATCTCTCAGCCCCTGGCAACCACTAATCTACTTTCTGCCCCTATAGATTGGCCTATTCTGGACATTTCATGTAAATGCAATCACACAATATGTGGCCTTCTGTGTCTGGCTTTTTTCACTTAGTATAATGTTCTCAAGGTTCATCCATGTCGTATCATGAATTAGTACTTCATTTCTTTTCTTTTTTTTTTTAAACATCTTTTTTGGAGTATAATTGCTTTACAATGGTGTGTTAGTTTCTGCTTTATAACAAAGTGAATCAGCTATACATATACATATCTTCATTTCTTTTCATGGCTGAATAATATTCCATTGTATGGATATACCATATTACGTTTATCCACGAATCTGTTGGTGGACATTTGAGTTATTTCAACCTTTTGGCTAACGTGAGTGCTGCTATAAACATTGGTTTACAAGTTTTTGTTTGAACATCTGTTTTCACTTATTTTGGGTATGCCTCTAGGAGTGGAATTTCTGAGTCATGTAGTAATTCTATGTTGAATTTATTGGGGGAACTGCGAAACTTTCCGAAAGTAGCTGCACATTTTACAGTACTACTAGGAGCATATGAGGATTTCAATTTCTCCACATCCTTGCCAACACTTGTATTTTTTTTTGTCTGTCTTTTTTATTTATTTATTTTTTTGCGGTACGCGGGCCTCTCACTGCTGTGGCCTCTCCCGCTGTGGAGCACAGGCTCCAGACGCGCAGGCTCAGCGGCCATGGCTCACGGGCCCAGCCGCTCCGCGGCATGTGGGATCCTCCTGGACTGGGGCACGAACCCGTGTCCCCTGCCTCGGCAGGCGGACTCTCAACCACTGCACCACCAGGGAAGCCCTTGTCTGTCTTTTTGATTATAGCCATCATAGTGGGTGTGAAGTGGTATCTCATTGTGGTTTTGATTTGCATTTCCCACATTATTTCATGTACTTATTGGCCATTTACATATCTTCTTTGGAGAAATGTCTTTTCTGATCTTTTGCCCACCCTTAATTGGGATAATTGTCTTTCTGTTCTTGAGTTGTTAGAATTTTTATATATTCTGGATTCTAGACCCTTATCAAATATATGATTTGGAAATATTTTGTCCCATTCTGTGGGTTGTCTTTTCATTTCTTTGATGGTGTTCTTGGAAGTACAAACATTTAAAAATCTGGTGAAGGTCAATTTATCTCATTTTTCTTTGGTTGTTTGTGCTTTTGGTATGACGTTTAAGGAACCATTGGAAATGCTGGAGGCTGAGATATGGTGACAAATTTCCACAGTAGAGAAGATGGGAGCTTAAGACATTTTGCTTAGATATTAAAAGGGACCTGATAACATCTATGCTATATTTAGGTACATGTTCGGAGTACAATATTAAATACTGATCACCTATATCAGAATCACCTAAAAATTCTTGTTAAAAATACAGATCACATGGCTCCGTCCAACATATCAAAACAAATCCCTGGGCTTAGGGCTAAGAAATATGAATTCTAAACAAGTTCTTAAACAGATTCTGCTGTATATGGACGTTTGAGAACCACTGAACTATGCCATGTGCTCTCCAGTAAGCATAAATTCATATTTCTTTAGTTCTTGGTAAATGTCAGCACCATTGTCAACTTCTTCTAGATTCAATGCAACATTATAAAATGTGCTCTTACTTTGTGCCAGGCACTGTGCTAGGCACTAAAGATAACCCACAAAGAAAATTTTGGGAGAATATTTATTTATTTATTTATAATAATTAATTAATTAATTAATTTAGTTTTAGCTGTGTTGGATCTTAGTTGCGGCACGCTGGATCTTTTGCTGTGGCCCACGGGCTCCTCCTTGCGGTACACGGGCTTCTCTCTAGTTGTGGTGCATGGGCTCCAGAGCGCATGGGCTCTGTAGTTGTGGCGTGTGGGCTCCAGAGTGTGTGGGCTCTGTAGTTGTGGCACGTGGGCTCTCTAGCTGCGGCACATGGGCTCTCTGGTTGTGATGTGTGGGCTTAGTTGCCCTGCAGCATGTGGGATCTTAGTTTCCCAACCAGGGATTGAACCGGCATCCCCCGCATCGCAAGACGGATTCTTAACCACTGGACCGCCTAGGAGGTCCCGAGAATATTTAAATGTGATAATTATTGCGGTACATACAACTATCCATAGATACACGACACAGGCAGATACATCAGGTGCAAAATTGTCATTTCAAAGCTAATTGTGTTGATTCATTTATGATTCCACAGAATCTCATTATGGGAGGCTAGGTGTCAGCTTCCATTTAGTCATAGCAATGATTTACTAATCAGAATAACACTTTATAAATGTTACATAATTTTTGGTCGATACAAGAATAGGAGCACTACGTAAGTTGTGAGCTCTCCATGAGGAGTTCATGTCTTAAACACAATTTATTGTATTTGAGAAAGAAATCTACATACACTTGTATATATTTTCAGCCTTTGAGCATGCTGTGGTTTGCAATATAATTAAGATCTTGCAGCAACAGAAATGAAGATATATGAGATACATATTAATCTAGACACTATTGTAATGTGATTAAAGTATTAGGAGAAAATGAGAATAGGTCCTGAAAGACTCTATGGGCAGATGTATCTAAATCCACAGTCACTGATCGTGGTGACCAGTCTCCAATATGACCCCCAATGATACCCATCTCCTGGTATTCTCATCCTTGTGTAGCCCACATCACATGGTACCAGAATTGGCCTGTGTGACCAATAGAATATGGCAGAAATGATGTAAATGGCTGTGGCTTCTGTCTTGGGCATGCTCACTGCCACTTGTCCTCTTTCTGTCTTTCTTGGATTACTTACTCTTGAGAAAGCCATGTCAGAGCAGGCTATCGGAGGGGCCCATGTGATGATGAACTGAAGCCTCTTGCTAAAAGCTATAGGAGTGAACTTGGAAGTGGATTTTTCAGCTTCCTCTCAGCTAGTCTTCAAATACTCTATCCCTAGCTGACAGCTTGACTACAATCATATGAGAGAACTGAGTCAAGGCCACCTAACTAACCTGCTCCTGGATCCCTGACTAACAGAAATCATGAGGTATTTTTTGTTTTAAAGCTCTAAATTTCATAGTAATCTGTTATTCAGTGATAGATAACTTAGCATGCAGATCAAAGAAATATTATTGGATGCAAATGAACAGATTTCTATAAAGTAATACTTTGAGGAAACGTGTAACCTTAAAATTCCTACAGTTATCTCAGTACCAAAAAGGTTAAAAATTTCCCCAGCAACATAGTCAAAACCTATATAAGACAAAATTCCATATTAGTCAATATTTCTTAAAAAGTGTATTACAATTCTAGTCATAAAGAAACATTATGAATTGCTCAATAATATAATATGGCTTTTATGTGGAGTAAATTCTCTCTGGGTCATACAATGTCTACAGTCTTAAATTATCATTATTACTTTATTTTTAATACCAGTTAACATTCAGATGCTTACTATGTGGTAGACATTGTATTTCATTGTTTCATGCCCTTATGCTTACTGCCTGTAATATAGTCCCACTTATTTCTCATAATAACCCCACAAGAGAGGCACTATTTATTATCCCTTTTTAAGTTCACACAGCTAGCAAGTGGCAGAACATAGATTTGACCCTAACTCCTTTTCCAGAGCCCAAGTTTATGAAAGAGTATATTGAAATAATTTTATATGAAGTAATCCCTGACAAAGACTCATTAACCAAACTTCAGTCAGGCTCCTCTAAGTCCTTTATTATTATGTTATGTACATAATTCTCCCTGATAATTTTCCTTGATCTTAATTCTGCTCTTTCTGAAATTTATGTAGCTACTTATGCTTTCTTTTGATTAGTGTTAACATGGTCTATCTTTCTCTTTCCATTTACTCTTAATCTATGTGTGTCTTTACATTTAAAGTTGGTTTCTTGTAGACAACATATAGCTGGGTCTAGTTTTTGATTCACTCTGATAATCTCTGTCTTTTCATTGGTATATTTAGACCATTGACATTGAAAGTGATTATTGATATAGTTGGATTAATATCTACTATATTTGTTACTGTTTTCTGTTTGTTGCCCTTGTTTTTGTTCCTATTTTTATGTTCCACACTCTTTTCTGCTTTTTTTGGTTTTAATTGAACAGTTTATATGATTTTATTTTCTCTCCTTTCTTAGACTATCAATTATACCTCTTTTAACTTCTTTTTATACTTGTTGCCCTAGAGTTTGCAATACATATTTACAACTAATTCAAGTCCAGTTTCAAATAACACTATACTGCTTCATGGATAGTGGAAGTATCTTATAATAAAATATTCCTAATTCCTTCCTCCCATCCTTTGTATCATTGCTATCATTCATTTCACTTATACATATACATAAGCATATATAAATATATGTATGTCCACACATAAAATTAAATACATTGTTTCTTTTATTATTTTGAACAAACTGTTATCTGTTGGATCAATTCAGAATTTTTAAAATGAAAGTTTTTATCTTACCTCCTTTTCTCCATTCTTCGATGTTTTTCCTTTCTTTATGTTGATCTGAATTTCTGACCTATATTATTTTCCTTCTCTCTGAAGAACTTCTTTTAACATTTCTTGCAAGGCTGGCTTTACTGGCAATAAATTCCCTCAAATTTTGTTTGCCTGGGAAAGTCTTTATTTCTCCTTCAATTTTGAAGGATAATTTCATAGGAACAGGATTGTAGGTTGGTGGTTATTTCTCTCAATACTTTAAATATTTTATTCTACTCTACTGCTTTCATGGTTGGATGTAATTCTTATATTTGCTCCACTATATGTAAGATTTTCTTTTTTCCTTTAGCTTCTCTCAAGAATTTTGTTTTAGCTTCTATTTTCTGAAGTTTAACTATGATATATATTTGTTGTTGTTGTTGTCATTTATCCTGCTTAGTGTTCTCTGATCTACCTTACTCAGGGGAAATTCTCATTCATTATTGCTTCAACTATTGCTTCTGTTCCTTTCTTTCTTTCTTCTCCTTCTGGTATTCCCATTACACATATGTTACACCACTTGTAGTTTTCCCGCAGTTCTTAGACGTCCTTTCCTGTATTTTTTCAGTCTTTTTTCTCTCAAACTCAGATTCTTTCCTGAGCTGTGCCCAGTCAACTAATAAGTCAATCAAAGGCATTTTTTATTTCTGTTACATGTTCTTGATGTCTAGCATTTATTTTTTATTCTTTCTTAGAATTTCAAACCCTCTGCTTACATTATGCATCTGTTGTTCCATGTTGTCTACTTTTGGCATTAAAGTCCTTAGCATAATAATCATAATCTTTTTAAAATTCCCGGTCTGGTAATTCCAACATTCCTGCCATATCTGACTCTGTTTCTGATGCTTGTTTGGTCTCTTCAGATTGTGCTTTTTGCCTTTTAGTATGCCTTGTAATTTTTTTTTAAAAGGTAGATATGATATACAGGGTAAAAGGAATTGCAGTAATAGGCCTTTAGTGGGGGAGGTGAAGCATTGCAAAGTCTGGTGATTAGCTCTCAGTCTTTTGGTGAGCCTGTGCCCCTGGATTGTGAACCTCATCAGTGCTTCTCTATCCCCCCTCTCCCCAAGGCCTTACCCCTGCCCCCTGCTGAGGTGGGACAGGATGGCTGGAGAGGGCTGGAGTTGTATACTTCCCTTCCCCCATATAGAAGGTTAAAGAGACCTGGTGTTGGATATCCCTCCTCTTCCCCAGGTAAGCTAAGCTCTGATATAATGTCAGCAGGTTAGGCTCTGGTAAAATCATTTTTCCTACAGCAAGCCTTGTTAAGAGAAATAGAATTCTCTGGCATATTTAAAAATGGTTCCTTTTCCATTCCCCCTGCCCAAAGCATGGGAAGACTTTTTTCTGATATTCACTCTGAGGACCTGGTAGGGCTCCTGGAGGTAAAACCCACAGAAGTGTGAGGGCCCCTCTATGACTAGGTCCTTCTGGATTTTTTATTCCTTAGGCTTGTCTATACTGAGCCTCTAGCAATTTGCAGTTACATTTTAGGTTTTCCAACCACAGCACTCATTCCCATAGAGGTTTCTGCTCATGGATTTCTGCCCCTGTAAATCGTGCTTCTCTGTATCCACCTGTCTGTCTCTCTAATTCTGGGGACATTGGTTTGCCGTGTGACTTCACTTCTCTGATGGATCTAAGTAGTGTTGGTGATTTTTCATTTTGATCAGCTTTTTATTTGTTGTTAGGATGGAGTGAAGACTTCTAAGCTCCATACCTGCAGGACTGAAAATCAGAGGCCCTTGAGACATAATTTTCATTTCTGTCTGGCATTTGCTTTTTAGAGACAATGTAGTATATCTCCACCAAGATTACCTGAAACACAATGGGTCCCTCTTGTTGCAAATTCTACTCTAATAGTTCACTTCCATTCCAGATTAAATTTATTTCAAGTGTTTCGAGACAAAAAGCATCTGATAAGGAAAACTTTAAAGAAGTTATCCTTCTTGTCCTCTTGGCTGCCCTGGAACGGGTGAAGAGGGGGAAGGGCATATTTGTGAGACTCTTGGGAATGGACAGCAATGTTGCAGCAGGAACTTGAGATTCTCCCAGTGGAATTTAAATTCTAATTTTTTCTAGGAACAATACCTTTACTGGATCACAACTTTCTGTCAAGACCTTACATTATATTTTTGACTCTGTATAAGAAATGGCCATGTGGAAAATATTTCTGTACATTCCATCAAATCAAAGTGGAGGTCAATGCCTGTCATGTTCCTCCATATCTGTGTCATGTTCCTCAAACACTCATGTGATAGTTTAATGCCAGTAACATTAGTTTCTGCAAACAAATACTTTTGTTTCCTTTTACAGAAAATAAGAACTATATGACCCCTTAATGTTTCCCATTTTACCTCTGAGTCCAGGAAGATTAGAACTAGATTGAAAGCTCAATTGCAACTAGATCAAGCCTAACTTCCCAGCAAAATTCAAATTTTACTGACTAATGGCATTTGATTGTCACATGTACTTTAATATTTAAGTCAATTCAGTAATTTTAATGTATGATGGTACTGATTAATATAACAAATCAATTTAAAATAAGATAAAATATATTATACCCTTTGGAATAATTTTCAGATTTTGAGCAAAATAATGTGAAGATAAGAATGAAGAGAAAATGATTTGAATTTGGAAGAACTAGAAATGGAAATATAAATGCTTCTTTTCAAATGTTTTTTTATATTAAAAAAATTCAAACTAGGAATTTAAAGTTCTCTGCTTATTTTAGAGTTATGCCAGAACAGTTGGCAATGTTGTGAACAATTGGGAATGTTGTGAGTTCATTTTATCTTTTAACTCGTAGGACAATTTTTTTTTTTTTTTTACATCTTTATGGGAGTATAATAGCTTTACAGTGGTGTGTTAGTTTCTGCTTTATAACAAAGTGAATCAGTTATACATATACATATGTTCCCATATCTCTTCCTTCTTGCGTCTCCCTCGCTCCCACCCTCCCTATCCCACCCCTCCAGGCGGTCACAAAGCAGCGAGCTGATCTCCCTGTGCTATGCGGCTGCTTCCCACTAGCTATCTACCTTACGTTTGGTGGTGTATATATGTCCATGCCTCTCTCTCGCTTTGTCCCAGCTTACCCTTACCCCTCCCCATATCCTCAAGTCCATTCTCTAGTAGGTCTGTGTCTTTATTCCTGTCTTACCCCTAGATTCGTCATGACATTTTTTTTCCCTTAAGTTCCATATATATGTGTTACCATACGGTATTTGTCTTTCTCTTTCTGACTTACTTCACTCTGTAGGACAGACTCTAGGTCTATCCACCACATTACAAATAGCTCAATTTCGTTTCTTTTTATGGCTGAGCAATATTCCATTGTATATATGTGCCACATCTTCTTTATCCATTCATCCGATGATGGACACTTAGGTTGTTTCCATCTCCGAGCTATTGTAAATAGAGCTGCAATGAACATTTTGGTACATGACTCTTTTTGAATTATGGTTTTCTCAGGGTATATGCCCAGTAGTGGGATTGCTGGGTCATATGGTAGTTCTATTTGTAGTTTTTTAAGGAACCTCCATACTGTTCTCCATCGTGGCTGTACCAATTCACATTCCCACCAAAGGTGCAAGAGGGTTCCCTTTTCTCCACACCCTCTCCAGCATTTATTGTTTCTAGATTTTTTGATGATGGCCATTCTGACGGGTGTGAGATGATATCTCATTGTAGTTTTGATTTGCATTTCTCTAATGAGTAAAGATGTTGAGCATTCTTTCGTGTGTTTGTTGGCAGTCTGTATACCTTCTTTGGAGAAATGTCTATTCAGATCTTCTGCCTATTTTTGGATTGGGTTGTTTGTTTTTTTGTTATTGAGATGCATGAGCTGCTTATAAATTTTGGAGATTAATCCTTTGTCAGTTGCTTCATTTGCAAATATTTTCTCCCATTCTGAGGGTTGTCTTTTGGTCTTGTTTATGGTTTCCTTTGCTGTGCAAAAGCGTTGAAGTTTCATTAGGTCCCATTTGTTAATTTTTGTTTTTATTTCCATTTCTCTAGGAGGTGGGTCAAAAAGGATCTTGCTGTGATTAATGTCATAGAGTGTTCTGCCTATGTTTTCCTCTAAGAGTTTGATAGTTTCTGGCCTTATATTTAGGTCTTTAATCCATTTTGAGCTTATTTTTGTGTATGGTGTTAGGGAGTGATCTAATCTCATACTTTTACATGTACCTGTCCAGTTTTCCCAGCACCACTTATTGAAGAGGCTGTCCTTTCTCCACTGTACATTCCTGCCTCCTTTATCAAACATAAGGTGACCATACGTGCGTGGGTTTATCTCTGGGCTTTCTATCCTGTTCCATTGATCTATGTTTCTGTTTTTGTGCCAGTACCATACTGTCTTGATTACTGTAGCTTTGTAGTATAGTATGAAGTCAGGGAGCCTGATTCCTCCAGCTCCGTTTTTTGTTCTCAAGATTGCTTTGGCTATTTGGGGTCTTTTTTGTTTCCATACAAATTGTGAATTTTTTTGTTCTAGTTCTGTTAAAAATGCCAGCGGCAGTTTGATAGGGATTGCATTGAATCTGTAAATTGCCTTGGGTAGTAGAGTCATTTCCACAATGTTGATTCTTCCAATCCAAGAACATGGTATATCTCTCCATCTACTTGTATCATCTTTAATTTCTTTCATCAGTGTCTTATAATTTTCTGCATACAGGTCTTTTGTCTCCTTAGGTACGTTTATTCCTAGATATTTTATTCTTTTTATTGCAGTGGTAAATGGGAGTGTTTTCTTGATTTCACTTTCAGATTTTTCATCATTAGTGTATAGGAATGCCAGAGATTTCTGTGCATTAATTTTGTATCCTGCTACTTTACCAAATGCATTGATTAGCTCTAGTAGTTTTCTGGTAGCATCTTTAGGATTCTCTATGTATAGTATCATGTCATCTGCAAACAGTGACAGCTTTACTTCTTCTTTTCCGATTTGGATTCCTTTTATTTCCTTTTCTTCTCTGATTGCTGTGGCTAAAACTTCCAAAACTGTGTTCAATAAGAGTGGTGAGAATGGGCAACCTTGTCTTGTTCCTGATCTTAGTGGAGATGCTTTCAGTTTTTCACCATTGAGGATGATGTTGGCTGTGGGTTTGTCATATACGGCCTTTATTATGTTGAGGAAAGTGCCCTCTATGCCTACTTTCTGCAGAGTTTTTATCATAAATGGGTGTTGAATTTTGTCGAAAGCTTTCTCTGCATCTATTGAGATGATCATATGGTTTTTCTCCTTCAATTTGTAAATATGGTGTATCACGTTGATTGATTTGCATATATTGAAGAATCCTTGCATTCCTGGAGTAAAACCCACTTGATCATGGTGTATGATCCTTTTAATGTGCTGTTGGATTCTGTTTGCTAGTATTTTGTTGAGGATTTTTGCATCTATGTTCATCATTGATATTGCCCTGTAGTTTTCTTTCTTTGTGACATCCTTGTCTGGTTTTGGTATCAGGGTGATGGTGGCCTCGTAGAATGAGTTTGGGAGTGTTCCTCCCTCTGCTATATTTTGGAAGAGTTTGAGAAGGATAGGTGTTACCTCTTCTCTAAATGTTTGATAGAATTTGCCTGTGAAGCCATCTGGTCCTGGGCTTTTGTTTGTTGGAAGATTTTTAATCCCAGTTTCAATTTCAGTGCTTGTGATTGGTCTGTTCATATGTTCTATTTCTTCCTTGTTCAGTCTCAAAAGGTTGTGCATTTCTAAGCATTTGTCCATTTCTTCCAGCTTGTCCATTTTATTGGCATAGAGTTGCTTGTAGTAATCTGTCATGACCTTTTGTATTTCTGCAGTGTCAGTTGTTACTTCTCCTTTTTCATTTCTAATTCTATTGATTTGAGTCTTCTCCCTTTTTTTCTTGATGAGTCTGGCTAACGGTTTATCAATTTTGTTTATCTTCTCAAAGAACAAGCTTTTAGTCTTCTTGATCTTTGCTATCGTTTCCTTCATTTCTTTTTCATTTATTTCTGATCTGGTGTTTATTATTTCTTTCCTTCTGCTAACTTTGGGGTTTTTTTGTCCTTCTTTCTCTAATTACTTTAGGTGCAAGTTTAGGTTGTTTTTCGAGATGTTTCCTGTTTCTTAAGGTAGGATTGTATTGCTATAAACTTCCCTCTTAGAACTGCTTTTGCTGCATCCCATAGATTCTGGGTCGTTGTGTCTCCATTGTCATTTGTTTCTAGGTATTTTTTGATTTCCTCTTTAATTTCTTCAGTGATCGCTTTCTTTTTAAGTAGTGTATTGTTTAGCCTCCATGTGTTTGTATTTTTTACAGATCTTTTCCTGTAATTGATATCTAGTCTCATAGTGTTGTGGTCGGAAAAGATACTTGATACATTTTCATGTTTCTTAAATTTACCAAGGCTTGATTTGTGACCGAAGATATGATCTATCCTGGAGAATGTTCCATGACCGCTTGAGAAAAATGTGTATTCTGTTGTTTTTGGATGGAATGTCCTATAAATATCAATTAAGTCCATCTTGTTTAATGTATCATTTAAAGCTGTGTTTCCTTATTTATTTTCATTTTGGATGATCTGTCCATTGGTGAAAGTGGGGTGTTAAAGTCCCCTACTATGAATGTGTTACTGTCGATTACCTCTTTTATGCCTGTTATTATTTGCCTTATGTATTGAGGTGCTCCTATGTTGGGTGCATAAATATTTACAATTCTTATATCTTCTTCTTGGATCGATCCCTTGATCATTATGTAGTGTCCTTCTTTGTCTCTTCTGAGAGTCTTTATTTTAAAGTCTATATTGTCTGATATGAGAATTGCTACTCCAGTTTTCTTGTGGTTTCCATTTGCATGAAATATCTTTTTCCATCCCCTTACTTTCAGTCTGTATGTGTCTCTAGGTCTGAAGTGGGTCTCTTGTAGACAGCAAATATATGGGTCTTGTTTCTATATCCATTCAGCCAATCTGTGTCTTTTCATGGGAGCATTTAGTCTATTTACATTTAAGGGAATTATCAATATGTATGTTCCTATTCCCATTTTCTTAATTGTTTTGGGTTCGTTATTGTAGGTCTTTTCCTTCTCTTGTGTTTCTTTCCTAGAGAAATTCCTTTAGCAGTTTTTGTAAAGCTGGTTTGGTGTTGCTGAACTCTCTCAGCTTTTGCTTGTCTGTAAAGGTTTCAATTTCTCCATCAAATCTGAATGAGATCCTTGCTGGGTAGAGTAATCTTGGTTGCAGGTTTTTCTCCCTCATCACTTTAAATATGTCCTGCCAGTCCCTTCTGGCTTGCAGAGTTTCTGCTGAAAGATCAGCTCTTAACCTTATGGGGATTCCCTTGTGTGTTCTTTGTTGTTTTCCTCTTGCTGCTTTTAATATGTTTTCTTTGTATTTAATTTTTGACAGTTTGATTAATATGTGTCTTGGCGTACTTCTCCTTGGATTTATCCTGTATGGGACTCTCTGTGCTTCCTGGACTTGATTAACTATTTCCTTTCCCATATTAGGGAGGTTTTCAACTATAATCTCTTCAAATATTTTCTCAGTTCCTTTCTTTTTCTCTTCTTCTTCTGGAACCCCTATAATTCAAATGTTGGTGCGTTTAATGTTGTCCCAGAGGTCTCTGAGACTGTCCTCAGTTCTTTTCATTCTTTTTTCTTTCTTCTGCTCTGTAGTAGTTATTTCCACTATTTTATCTTCCAGGTCACTTATCCATTCTTCTGCCTCAGTTATTCTGCTATTGATCCCATCTAGAGAATTTTTAATTTCATTTATTATGTTGTTCATAGTTGTTTGTTTCATGTTTAGTTCTTCTAGGTCCTTGTTAAATGGTTCTTGCATTTTGTCTATTCTTTTTCTAAGATTTTGGATCATCTTTACTATCATTATTCTGAATTCTTTTTCAGGTAGACTGCCTATTTCCTCTTCATTTTTAGGTCTGGTGGGATTTTATCTTGCTCCTTCATCTGCGGTGTGTTTTTCTGTCTTCTCATTTTGCTTATCTTACTGTGTTTGGTGTCTCCATTTTGCAGGCTGCAGGTTCGTAGTTCCCGTTGTGTTTGGTGTCTGTCCCCAGTGGCTAAGGTTGGTTCAGTGGGTTGTGTAGGCTTCCTGGGGGAGGAGACTAGTGCCTGTCTTCTGGTGGATGAGGCTGGATCTTGTCTTTCTGGTGGGCAGGTCCACGTCTGGTGGTGTGTTTTGGGGTGTCTGTGGACTTATTATGATTTTAGGCAGCCTCTCTGCTAATGGGTGGGGTTGTGTTCCTGTCTTGCTAGTTGTTTGGCGTAGGATGTCCAGCACTGTAGTTTGCTGGTCGTTGAGTGAAGCTGGGTGTTGGTGTTGAGATGGAGATCTCTGGGAGATTTTTGCCATTTGATATTATGTGGAGCTGGGAGGTCTCTTGTGGACCAGTGTTCTGAAGTTGGCTCTCTCACCTCAGAGTCACAGCACTGACTCCTGGCTGCTGCACCAAGAGCCTTTCATCCACACAGCTCAGAATAAAAGGGAGAAAAAGTAGAAAGAAAGAATTAGTAGAAGTAGGAAGAAAGAAAGGAAGGAAGAATGGAGGGAGGGAGGAAGGAAGGAAGGAAGGAGGCAAGGAAGGAAAAAAAGAAAGAAAGAAGATAGAGTAAAATTAAATAAAGTAAGATAACGTATAATAAAGTTATTAAAATAAAAAATAATTATTAAGAGAAAAAAAAGAAAAAAAAACGGATAGATAGCACCCTAGGACAAATGGTGGAAGCAAAGCTATACAGACAACATCTCACACAGAAGCATACACATACACACTCACAAAAAGAGGAAAAGGGGAAAAAATCATAAATCTTCCTCTCAAAGTCCACCTCCTCAATTTGGGATGATTCGTTGTCTAAAGGAGGGAAGGAAGGAAAGAAAGAAAGAAAGAACATAAAGTAAAATAAAATAAAGTTATTAAAATAAAAAAATAATTATTAAGAAAAAAAAAACGGATGGATAGAACCTTAGGACAAATGGTGGAAGCAAAGCTATACAGACAAAATCTCACACAGAAGCATACACATACACACTCACAAAAAGAGGAAAAGGGGAAAAAAAAATCATAAATCTTGCTCTCAAATTCCACCTCCTTAATTTGGGATGATTCGTTGTCTATTCATGTATTCCACAGATGCAGGGTACATCAAGTTGATTGTGGAGCTTTAATCCGCTGCTTCTGAGGTTGCTGGGAGAGATTTCCCTTTCTCTTCTTTGTTCTCACAGCTCCTGGGGCTCAGCTTTGGATTTGGCCCCGCCTCTGCATGTTGGTCTCCAGAGGGCATCTGTTCTTCGCTCAGACAGGACGGGGTTAAAGGAGACGCCTCTGCATGTTGGTCTCCAGAGGGCATCTGTTCTTCGCTCAGACAGGACGGGGTTAAAGGTGGCTCTGTCTCACTCAGGCCGGGGGGGAGGAAGGGGCACCGACTGCGGGGCGGGCCTGCGCTGGCAGAGGCCGGCGTGACGGCGTGACGTTGCACCAGCCTGAGGCGCGCCGTGCATTCTCCTGGGGGAGTTGTCTCCGGATCCCGGGACCCTGGCAGTGGCGGGCAGCACAGGCTCCCCGGAACGGGGGTGTGGATAGTGACCTGTGCTCGCACATAGGCTTCTTGGTGGCGGCAGCAGCAGCCTTAGCGTCTCATGCCCGTCTTTGGGGACCGCGCTTTTAGCCACGGCTCGCGCCCATCTCTGGAGCTCCTTTAAGCAGCGCTCTTAATCCCCTCTCCTCGCGCACCATGAAACAAAGAGGGAAGAAAAAGTCTCTTGCCTCTTCGGCAGCTCCAGACCTTTTCCCGGACTCCCTCCCGGCTAGCCGTGGCGCACTAACCCCCTGCAAGCTGTGTTCACGCCGCCAACTCCAGTCCTCTCCCGGCATCCGACCGAAGCTCAAGCCTCAACTCCCAGCCCCGCCCAGCCCTGCGGGTGAACAGAGAAGCCTCTCGGGCAGGTGAGTGCCGGTCGGCCCTGATCCTCTGTGCGGGAATCTCCCCGCATTGCCCTCCGCACCCCTGTTGCTGCGCTCTCCTCCGCGGCTCCAAAGCTTTCCCCTTCCACCACCCGCAGTCTCCGTTCGCAAAGGGGCTTCCTAGTGTGTGGAAACCTTTCCTCCTTCACAGCTCCCTCCCACTGGTGCAGGTCCCGTCCCTATCCTTTTGTCTCTGTTTATTCTTTTTTCTTTTGCGCTACCTAGGTACGTGGGGAGTTTCTTGCCTTTCGGGATGTCTGAGGTCTTCTGCCAGCGTTCAGTAGGTGTTCTGTAGGAGTTCCACGTGTAGATGTATTTCTGGTGTATCTGTGGGGAGGAAGGTGATCTCCGCATCTTACTCTTCTGGCTACTTAAACTTTTTTAGGACAAATGTTTTTAAAGAAGGGTTAAGCTTGTTTGTTGGTGTGGAATTGTAAATAATGAGTTTATGGTGGAAATAAAAATTTGAACTCTTTGGTGCCCTTCCTTGAGAGCTACAGTCCCCATTGGTGTTCTCCTCAAGGTTCCTGTCATGTAGCTGTCCTATATGGAAAAGTTCTTTAGAACTATTTCCTTCTGATACTTACAGAAGTAGTACGCTTGTACTAGTATCTTTGTATGAGTTTTAATTTTCCATTTCACTGCAACCAGTTTTATGTCATGTGGGGAACAAACTCAGGGTCATTCTTTTTAGATGTGAGGCAAGTATCTGTACTATTTAAGTAAAAAGTAAACTGTGTGGGTACTCCAGAGTGGCTGTCAATATTGACTAAATTGACAGAGCAATTACTCAACTTTCTATTTCATTTGCCTTTGTACACATAGCGGCAAATCAACTGGCTCAGTTAACTTACTCTGAGGAATTCATTTCCTATGAAAAGGTAACTTTTAAAATGATACAATTTAATAATAGACTGGAAATCTTCAGAGTGGGCAAACTTTGAAACTACGGGTAACATTAAATTTGGTACTCAGATTCTTGAGGGCAGTTATAGTTAGGTTCATTTTAATAATTTCAATGACTCAGGCAGTTTTATTCATTCAACAAACGTTCACTGAGGCTTCCTATGTGCTTTTCACAGTGTTAGATATGGGGATACAATTTAAAATGTCAAGTCTCAGCCTTCAACAAATTCACAATCCAGTGGGAAAATCAGACAAGTAAAGAGATAATTATGCAACAATATTATAAGTACAGTCAGTGGCAGGGTTGTATATATAAGATAGTATTTCAAGAAAATTAATGTGGTAGCACTATGTAAAGTGCACTTGAGTTAAGGATATCAAATTAGTGGTATAAAGTAGGTACTATTACTATTCCTATTCTGAACATAAGGAAATTTCAGAGGGTTAGAGAGATTCAGTAATAGCCTGGAATCACTCAGGTTATTCATTAATGTGTTCATTCATTGACACATTTATTCATCAGAATCTGTTCTAGGAACTGTGAATAGAGCAGTGATCAAGACAGACTGGACCCTGCCTTAAGGATCTTATAAGAGATCCAGAAGTGCTGTGATAATTCAGAGAAAGAGATAATGATAGTGGGTTTGAAATTCTAGTAGGGACAATGGACATAAATACTCAATTATACATTAAAGGGCAGAGCTGAGAGTCAAGCTGGGTTCATCCCAGTTGTGTGTGAAAGGTAGCTCTCCCACATCCTGGCAGCCAGGTTATAGAGTGTGGGGAGGGCTTTACTGACATTAACACATATGTGGGCCTGCAGGAGTCAGTGAGTTATACTGTTTGAGTGGGAATTTAAAATACTTCAGGGCTGTGTTAGCAGTGTGATGGGTAAGAGAAAAGAAGTTAATTCTAATTAAAATCCTAGGGTTGACTAATTACCAAATGAAGTGTCTTTAATATGTAGCAACACTTGGGGGCTAGCTAATTAGCTGGTGAACTATCTTAAATGAATAGCAGTGTTAAGATATGTGATTGGTTAGGAATAGCACAAGAAGACCAAACTCCTTCATATGAATGAGATGTTGGAAATCGGGAAGCCCAAAAGCCTTAGGCACAATGCTTAATGTCTGAAGCTTATTGACCCTGCACCTCCTATTCATCGAAAATATTGCCACTTGGTATGGCTACAAGGCTTCCACATTCTGCCGTTTAGGGTGGAAGAATATAATTGTACTTGTTTCAGAGTGAGCCTTTCATGCAAGGTAGACTTGAGGGCATAGAAAAGGACTTCTTTTATCTATAAATGGGTTGCCAAGAAATATTAGTTCCTTTGGTGGAATTTGGTTTGAGAATTGCTTTCTCCTGGTAGTATACTTCAGGATTAAAGATAGGTAACCTCCATTTATTTTCTAATCACTAGAGGTTGCCGAGATTTACCAGAAGAACCTGACATTCCCAGAATTGCCAAAATATTGGGTTGGCCAAAAAGTTCGTTTGGGTTTTCTGTTACAGCTTACGGAAAAAACCCGAACGAACTTTTTGGCCAACTCAATAGCTTAGACCTATTTGCTACAGTAGGGAATTCATTGCCAAACAGCAACCAGAATCAACATTTCCCCCAATACTGGCATTGACATGTACATGCTGCTATATTTTAAAAGGATAACCAACAAGGACCTACTGTATGGCACAGCGAACTCCGCTCAATGTTATGTGGCAGCCTGGATGGGAGGGGAGTTTGGGGGAGAATGGATACATGTATGGTTGAGTCGCTTCGCTGTGCACCTGAAACTATCACAATGATGTTAATCGGCTATACTCCAATATAAAATAAAAAGTTAAAAAAAATTCCCCAAATATCAAGTTATCCATCATCAGAATGTTGGGGGTCAATGAAAGGGAAGGAATTGCTTTGTTGAGGGAAGCTCAGTAGGCTTGTTGGTTTCTATACGTTCTATCCTCTGGGGTAAGTTAGAACAGAGCAACAATACTTTGCCTTTACTCCTGAATACTTCCCAAAGATAGTGAGGGTTCATCATTTCAATTCAGCTAATACTTATTTTTTCCTACTTAGGGTATTTGGTCATTAAGCTAAATATTATTCAACCCTGATTGCATACTGAAATTGAATTCTTATGGATCCCTAACTTCTAATTGGTTGTAGATGTTAATTAAGACATTTCATAGCATTGCAAATTTCACTTTCAGTTTTACCAATGGTTTCCAAATCTCTCTCTCCCATCATTTGTCTTGTAATTTAGCCTTTTCTTTTTACATTGCCATTCTGGAAGTTGTACAACCCTAAATGTCAAACTAATGATTAACTAATACATTGTTTAATCTACAGATCTATTCTTTCATCCAGGAAACCACCTGTATGAAAGATTAGATCTGTAGGGTCAGAGCAATTGACCAATGTCTCTTTACTGCTAGGCTTACCAACAGTAAATTACAGATGAATTAGTGTCCTTTTATTTCTCTCACTCTCCTTGTCCGTAGACATTTTGTTGTAAAGTTTCAGTTCACCTCCAGCCAAAGGTATTCTTCAGTCTATGGGAGGAATAGCCCTTATAGAGAGGGCTTAAGCACTCTCCTTTTAATTCTTATTATCCTAAACCTCTCACACATGACAATTATGATCACTCCATCCAAAAAGAAGTCCCCTCTCATTTGTTGGCTCTGAGACACAGTAATATCTTATTTCTCTTACGTTTCTTCTTACTCTCTGTGAATGTTCTCCTTGGCCATCTGCTAGTCTCATGCTATGTGACGCTGCTCAACTACTTCCTCATTAGGCCAGTCTCATCACTTTTTGGAGAGTTTCATCAAAGAAATTCATAAAGTAAATAGGTAGCACGTGGGGACTAGTTGAATATTGGGAGTAGGGGAGGAAAACTAATTTTCCTTCTACACTTCCCGGTTCTTGGCTGAGACACTCCAGCTGTGCCTGTAATAAAAGTCAGATTAACAGAAGAAAATCAGACAGAAGTTTAATAGCATGTGTTCCTCCTGCATACATGGGAGAGACCCAGGAAAACTGAGTAACTCCTGAAAATAGCCCAAGTCATCACCTTAAATACCATCTCTAGCTAAAGACAGAAGAAAGATTGGGGAAATGGGGGTATGGTTGTTACACAGATATAGGTCATTCCTTGCTCCAGGAGTTTCTAGAGATTTAGTCATCCTCCTCTTCCTATTGCAGAGAGGGAGAAACTTATAAATGGAAATTTCCCTTATAAATGTAAATGGCCCTTACAAAAGGGTAACTTTTACTAGGGCTTCAGAGCTTCTTCTGTGTCTCCTCCTTCTTGAAAATAACCAGCTCAAGGTAATCCTTATGCCAAAGAGGTATATTTTGGCGTGGCAAATTCTGCTCCCCTTTAAGAGTGATTTTGAAAGAAGAATTAGGAATAGTGCCTAGGGTTCAAATCTGAGATTCCTTAAACATATTAATGCCATCAATAAAATGGAAACTGGAAATAGGAGCTGGTATAGCAGACAGCCAGAGTAAATGAGACTGAGTCTTGTAGATGCTGTTTGAAAGTTACTGGAATAGAAGTGAGAACAAACTTCCTGTAAGCATAATGCTTATTAAGATCCAGAACTAAGGCAGTCGATATTAACATTACTAGTACAGCAAATTTTTCCTTAGGAAAATAAAGTTGTAAATAACTTTATTGTTTGTTTCAGGAACTTTCTGAAAAGTTATTTATTAAAATAATAAGCTGGCTTAACTAGTTGCCCTTCTCAAGGCAAGAGGTTACGGGTCAGAGTAAATATCACCATTCTCAGATGGGAAAATTGCTCACTCATCAAATGATTATTCAACAGGACATACTTCAAAACTCTTGCCTTGCTATAATCACCAATCTAAGAATCTATATCACAAATTTTGTCCAATTCCAATCAGATCCCTGCATTGAAAGAGGTTCCTTAAACCAAACCCCTAAACTTTATAAATATCTGCCTTTGACTTTCTCCTTCCAAGATACTACTAAGACTCTGTCAAGGTGATAGTGTAAGGTCGGATGTTAACAAACGGCACCGCGAAACAGAGGAAGGCTTCAAGTGAGCTTTATTAGGGAGCGCTCCTGGGCGAGGTTCACCGGTCCGAGAGAAAGGGGCCAGAGAAGTCGCGCCCCGGCGAGGGTTGGGCAAGATTTTATAGGGGAAGAAGGGAAAGGGGTGTGGTGAATCTGGGAGGGCGCAGGGTATTCCTTATTTGGTGGTCTTTTCGGGTATCCTAGGGGACCGTTAGTCCCGCCCCTCGAAAGGCGGGAAGGCTGGGCCGGGTGGAAAGTCCCCAGGTCAGTTCCTGGAACTGAGTGGGTGGGAGCTCCAGGTCAATTCCAAGAACTGGGTGTGTGGAACGTTCCGGGCTGATGCAACCTGTGAGTCTGATTGCGTTCCCCTGCCTCGGGCCAGTTGGCCTTACAGATAGTTCTTACTAAAATACGTAATACATTAAGTTTCGTTTGTGAAACCAAGCAGGACCCTATGGGGCCCTCTTGGGCACAAAAGCCTTTCTGTGTCCCCCCATTTCTTATTTTCAGGAAATAAGAGTGCCTGAAATTGCGGCATCTAAAGGCAGCTCTTTATTCTCCCCAAAGAAAACTATTATAGGACTGATGCTGATATCTGATCTGCATGTGTCTTGATCACCATACTGGATCATCCTACACTGAAATAAATAAATCTTTGTGTGACACCATATTTTGCATAAAATTTATGCTTCCCAAATTAATAGCCTTTGTCAATTTAGAATTTTAATCAATGCATGCTAATTTGCTATTTAAATCTCTTGAAAATTAGACTAGATAAAAGGTAAGATAATTACTACAAATTAGCAAGATAGTTGATCTATTGAATACTTCTAAGTTCACATTCAGACTTAAATAATATTAGTCCCCAAAAGAAGTTTGGATAGTACTATTCTCAGAAGGGAAGTAAATGGGGAAAAATGGAGATTGCAATGGCTGTGCCTTGTCAAGCTCAACTACAGAAGTAACAACTTACTTTGTAATGCATTTTAACTTTGATATTCTATGAACCATGCAAGTTTCATAAACTAGATGCTTGCAAATAATGTGGTTGTGGTATCAATCTTAAGGTCAAAGCAAATAGAGATATTTAGGAGTAAATTCATTAAAAAGTTCTGTCTGTAGGCCTTTCTTATTTAATCATGAAAGCATACCATCACAGCATTGCACATGCCTTTTATTTACTATAGATCATGCTGTTCTGATTATTTAATCACCTGCCGGTACTTCTTATACTTTATTTTAACTTAGAATTAGGAAAAACAACAAAATTTAAAATATATTACATTGCAGGGCTTCCCTGGTAGTGCAGTGGTTAAGAATCCGCCTGCCAATGCAAGGGACACGGGTTCGATCCCTGGTCCGGGAAGATTCCACATGCTGCAGAGCAACTAAGCCCATGTGCCACAACTACTGAAGCCCGCGTGCCTAGACCCTGAGCGCCGCAACAAGAGAAGCCACCGCAATGAGAAGCCCGCGCACTGCAACAAAGAGTAGCCCCCGCTCCCTGCAACTAGAGAAAGCCCATGCACAGCAACAAAGACCCAACGCAGCCAAAAATAAATAAAAATAAAATATATTACATTGCAAAATATAGGCCAAGTGCTTTATATTGAAATAGTACATTTAGTCCTCACACCAAATCATGTGAGATAAGTACTGTTATTATCCTCGTACTCCAGAAAAGGAAAGTAAAGCACAAAATGATTATGATACTTTATAGTAGTAGAAGAGCTCATAAGTGGCAGAATTGAGTCTTGACCAAGTTCTTTTTATCCCAAGATCCCAATCTCTTAACTACCCTAAAATATCACTTCTGAATAAGACTATTGGGGGTGAGGGTGGAGAGTGCAGCAATACAGCTGGTTAATTAAGTGTCCATTATGGACCAGGTTTTAGTACTGCACTGGATGTGGCAGATTTCCCATGGAGGGGGGTCTTTCTTATCCAGTTAGTTATTTTATCATTTGATAAAAATTAAAATATGATGAAATATATAAACAATGTGCACTTTGAGACCCTTTTGTAAGAATAGTTAATACAAACCTACCACCAGACCAGTCATTTCAACAGGATGCATAGGAGAATTGAGGAGTATGTCTTTGTGAACCATTGCACTAGACTCTGAATTCTTTGAGAGCATTTTGTTCACCTTTGCATCTCCAATGCCAAATATGGGGCCTATCATAAAATAGAAAATACAGGATGTAAAGGGGAACCGGTCTGTGACGGGATGCTTACATTTGTATAACCTTGGGTCAATCATATCCTCTGAACCTCAGTTTTATTATTTCTGAAATATAGTTGGCTGCTGGCTAATTATAAAATTTGAAAAAGATAAAGATTTTTCTCTTATGAAGTTTGCCATCTAATGCATGGAAAACAAGCCATAGTAATACTTATCCTACCTTGTTCACAGAATTGATGTGAAGGTCAAATGAGATACTGTATGTATTTTGCGCATTATGAAATACAATTGACCCTGAACAACGTCGAGTTTAGGGGCACTGACCCTTCAGGAAGTAAAAAATCTGTGTATAATTTATAGTTGACCCTACGTATCCACAGATTCAACTAAACCCTGGATTGTATAGTACTGTAGAATTTACTATTGAAAAAAATTCATGTATAAGTGGATCTGTGCATTTCAAACCAGTGTTGTTCAAGGGTCAACTATACTCTACAAAAGTTAGCATTAGAATTTTGATCATATAAAGTTGTTGTCATCTATCTATTAGTCTGGTTTATTTTGGTTGCAAGAGATGGAAATCCAACTCCAACTAAATTAAGGGGGTAATATGAATGTATTGAAAGTGCATAGGGTAGCTCTCTGAATCAAGAAAGAAGGAAAAAATAAACTGCAAGGACAGGGTAGCTCTAGGAATATCGGGTATGTAAAGTAAGGTCTCATTGCCATGGATTTCTTTTTCTCTCGCTTTCTCTTTTTCTCCTGCTTCTCTCTCCCATTGGAGAATACAGTATTCCCCCTTTATCCATGGGGAATATGTTCTAAGACTCCCCAGTGGATGCCTAAACCACAAAGAGTACCAAACCCTATATATACTATGTTTTTTCCTATACATACATACCCGATAATGTTTAATTTATAAACTAAGCACAGAGAATATCCAAAATGCCAGCATCACGACTCTTATGCTTTGGGGCCACTGTTAAGTAAAATAAGGATCACTTGAACACAAGCACTGAGATACTTTGACAGTTGATCTGATAACCAAGACAGCTACTAAGTGATTAATGGGCACGATACGCTGGCAAAGGGATGATTCATGTCCCAAGTGGGATGGACCAGGACAGCGTGAGATTTCAACGTGCTACTCAGAATGGTGCACAATTTAAAACTTATGGTTTATTTCTGGAATTTTCCATCTAATATTTTTGGACCATGTTTGACCGTAGGTAACTGAAGCTGCAGAAGGCAAAACCATGGATAAGGGGGGGACCACTGTATTAGGTATTTCCTCTCAGGCTTCTCTACTTGGGGGAAAACATAGCCTATGGTACCCCTAGAGTCATATCCTTACAGTTCTTTGATATCCTTACAGTTCCTTGACTAGAGTTAAGAGAGACACTTCACCACCACCTCCAGCTGAAAAATCCTGAGGAAGGACTCTGATTGCATGCAAGAATGGCATGCTCATCCCATTGCTAATCACCAAGGTCAAATAACTGGGTTGCTATGATGGTCTCAGCATGGGTCACATGTTCACTCATTTTTATTAAAAAATGGGGCTAGGAAAATATCTTGAGCAGACAAAGATAAGAATTACTACATATCATAGTTTTATTTGCTTGATGATTTATGTATTAAAAATACAAGGGAGTTTCCTGGTGGCCTAGTGGTTAGGATTCCAAGCTTTCACTGCCGTGACCTGGATTTCATCCCTGGTCAGGGAACTGAGGTCCTGGGGAAAAAACCCAAAAAAACAAAAGAAATTTATTTGTAGAATGCCTTAGATTCTCTCTGTTTCTCTTACTCTATGGTAATACTTGCAACAAGAGTGGGATACGTAATTTGCAAGGCCTGTGCAAAATGAAAGTGTATGGTCTCTTGTTCAAAAAGCAGGAAAAAGTAGTTGAAAGTACTAAAATATAAAGCTTTTTTCTTTGAAATTTTTTTTTTTTTTTTTTTTTTTGCGGTATGCGGGCCTCTCACTGTTGTGGCCTCTCCCGTTGCAGAGCACAGACTCCGGACGCGCAGGCTCAACGGCCATGGCTCACGGGCCCAGCCACTCCGCGGCATGTGGGATCTTCCCGGACCGGGGCACGAAGCCGTGTCCCCTTCATCGGCAGGCGGACTCTCAACCACTGCACCACCAGGCAAGCCCTGAAATATTTTTTTACTTATAAAACTTAATAGGGGTAATAAAAACACATGAATAAAAACATAACCTTGCAAATTGAAAAAAATATTTTGGTGTAGTAATTTTATAAAATACAATAAATAATACTTTATTAGTGTGATATCTTGATCCATCAAAAGATTTTTCTGGCTCATTGCTCTGTAATTTCATTTATTAGCTCATCAAAATGTGTACTTTTAGCCACTTTATTTTCTTTTCCTTTTTTAAAAAATTGAGGTACAGTGAACTTATATTAGTTTCAGGTGTATAACATAATAATTTGATATTTTTATATAATATACCTCATACAAAGTTATTATAAAATATTGACTATATTCCCTGTGTAGTACATTACATCCTTGGAGCTTATTTATTTTATACCTAGTAGTTTGTACCTCTTAATCCCCTTCACCTATTTTGCCCCTCGTCCCACCCCTCTCCCCTATGGTAACCATTAGTTGGTTCTCTGTATCTGAGCCACTTCATTTTCAATTGCTGGAACTGAAAGTGACATCAGTTGCTCTTGGCAAATGCAAGATTGCAAATAATTTTTGATAATTTTTGTTTGATAAGGATCTTTCTGCTGATGCAACTGTTAAGAGTATTTTAGAGGCCAAGATGACATTGAGACAATTTCTGATAAATTAGTTCTAAATAAAAATTTTAGTACATCTAAAGCTGATATTTTTTTCAGGACAATTTTTCTAAAAATATTTAACTCTTCATACAATTCAGTTTCATGTAAGTCTGAATTTAATTTTAAATGCGAACTCATATAATGGCATTTTAATGTGTCCTCTGACATTTTCTGTAACTTGTTAAGGTTGTAGAAGAAACTGAAAGTGTGTCCATAGCTCAAAATGCCTGTTTATACATTCTATTGCTTTATCTTCAATTATAGGGAAAATTAATTTTTAAATTTTCTTCCACATTAATAATTGGTTCATGTGATGCTCAAATGGAAATAGTGTTCTTTAAATTTAATTTCTATTACTAAGCCTGTAGATATTTGCTTTACAATGTTGCAGCAATTTTCAAATCCAGAAATTCTAAACTCTTAAAAGAATTCTAATAATTCCTTGATATGTTTTATTGCAATGTCCATGTATATGTTTTCACTTTGTAAAAATTAACTGAAAAAATTTACTGCCTGTTCCCGAGCTCTTGCAGTTCCTGCTCGGAGAGTTAATATTTGTACAGATGCTGCAGGGGTGGGATGCCAGGATGGACAGGCAAGCTGACCTCCCACTGCAGTTCTCAGCATTGCCCCCATGAGGAACCCCTCCTCTTCCCCAGGCCACAGCCACTGCCACCACCGCTGCTAATTCTACTGCTGCTGCCATCACTGTAGCTGCATATATATGGGTCTGGGTCGTGACCCCAGTCATTCATTAGGGTCCAGCAGAGCCCCAGACTGCCCTAAGGTAGCAAGTGGGTCTCAGGCAGTCAAGTACAGTGCTCGTTGTGCTCCTGAGCCTGAGCTTTGGGTATGTATGCTGGCGCCATGCATATTTCCTCCGCTCATGCCCGTACTCCATTGTACCTTTGGATTTGATTTACGAAACACAAGTTCAAAGGCAAAACTATTAAGAATTTCATGATAGTGACAGCAGAACATTAAATCAAGTGTGGGACTCATGAGATCAGGGCCTCCTAACTACATAGGTCTTAAGCACGTAAAGCCTGTCTTCCAAGATGGGCTCACTTGGGAACACAAGGTCCCTGTTTATCCTCTAAACAGGTAGTTGCTCAAAAGCGCTTAAGAAATGTTGAAAAAAAGAAATGAAAATAGTCTTCTACTTGGGTTTTACTTATACACATGCACGTGCATGTACACCCACCCACCTACACCCACACACCACATTTCTGAAACAAAAATATTATGAAAAAACACTGAATCTTACTATGTTCTTTTTAAAAATGCTTGTTCTGACTCACTATACACATACAATTTCCTTGAAATTTGACCAACTTATCCTGGTTTGCCTGGGACCTTCCTACTAGCATTATAAGTCCTGTGTCTCAGGAACCCCCTCAGTTCTGGGAAAAGCAGGATGAGTGGTCATCCTGTCTCCATGTCTTTATTCTATGCCTACAACTCCCTGTCTTTGCCTTGACTTGTTTTCAAACATCAGCTTGAAGGCTTGGCCTAAGCAGTCCATCTCCTCCATGAAACTTTCTGATACTTACTGGCTAAGTTCTCCTTTTTCTCTGCTCCCGTAGAACACTGGATATCACTTTTACAGAATTTACCACATTGCTTCCTTGGTCGTTTTTCCCATTAGACAAGAGCTCCTTAGGGCAGAAACTGAGTTTTTTCTCATCTCTGTGTTTTTGGGTGCCTAACAAGTAATCAATACCGGTTTCCCCCTCTATCCAAAAGTAGAACGTTCCTATGAAACCTTTCATAAGCCAAAATGGCGAAAAGTGAAGAAGCAGTTACCTTAAGACACATCTTGCTAACAGATGCACAAAATAAACTAAGATAAAGCACAGATACTCACAAACCTGGTACAAAGCTATGGTGGCTTGATGCTGAGATGCTGAGTGTAGTTCGTGGGGAAGGAGCTTCCACTCCCACTGCTTGGGGTGCCCACTGCTTCTGTAATGGCTCACTGAAAAACAAACACCAAATCCTATTTTCACTTTTTGCCTTTATCTTTCGTAAAAGTGAAAATCCTATTAGGATTCCTTTCTGTTAGTGAAAACAGACGCTAATGTTGGTCTTTAGTAAAACAGAAGTGGCATCAAGTGAACTTTTGAAAAGTGGACGATAACTGTAAAAATTTATTGAAAAGATGAATGAAGCACTGGATCTAAAACTGCTCTTTATCATGAGGACTGGAAAACTGAACTAAGCGCTAATGGTCAATAGTCCTTCACTTTGTTAGAAAATCAGATTGGACAGTCTCAGCTTCCTTCGGAAACACTAAACCAATCGACCCACACTCTAAATGCTGGGGATGAGTTCAATTAATTCCTTATTTAACCCTAGTCTTCTTTTACTTAATGGGATGTGTTTTCTTTAAACTTGATTTAGGAAATCTATTACAGTCAGCAAACAAAATGGCCTTATTTTGTTCTGAAAACAAGTTTCAGTATCACTGGACATAGTTGTAGAACTCTCATGTTACTGAGAACTTAACACTATTATCTGCATATTACATATTAAGAGCTTTTCCTAACCATATTGATGTCACTGTAAGCTGAGTTTGAAGAACACAGATATAAGATTAAAGTTTGGACTCAGACTCAGTGAGAAAAAAGTTTTGTTTGAAAATTACCTGTCTAATGCTGACATAAAGCTGATGAATATAATCAGTTTATTTAGTGAGATGAAAATACCTTGGTCAAAAGGCTTTGATTTTAGTGAAAAAAAGAAACAGTGAATGTTTTTGTTTACACCAAAAATTCAGTTTTGTGCACTGAAATATATGATTTCATAAATGATGAGTTTGATTTAATGATTGACTAGAAAAGTTATTTTGGCAATATTATTATGATTTATGGTGTTGAAAAAATTTATAAATATATATTTGAAAATTTGTTTGTATGGTCCTGATGCATTATGGAAATCTGCAGTGGTCAACTTTTATTAAATATTTCTGATGTTATACTCTAAGTCAGTTTTTACTGGATTATTGGAAAGACTCCTGGTGCTAGCCATGTGGAGTTAAGCCAAACTTCACAGGTTAAGGGCACAATCCTCCCCAGAATGTCCTCACCTCAGACATTGGCCAACAGCCTGAGGTAAAGGAGGTCTCAAACCATGCACATTTCTGACCAACAGGCTATAAATTCAACATTTCCCACTACCCCATTAGGTTCAATAATTCACTAGAATGACTCACAAAACTCAGGAAAGTGCTATACTTAGGATTACAGTTTTATAATAGTAAAAAGGATACAAATCAAGATCAGCTGAAAGAAGAGATGCATGTGGCAAGATCTGGTAGGGTCTCAAATGTGAAGCTTCCAGGGTCCTCTCCCAATGAATCAGGATGTGTCATCTTTCTGGCACATCAGTGTGTAACAATAAGTACACAGTATTGTTAACCCAGGAAGCTCACGTGAGCCTCAGTGTCCAGACTTTTTATTGGAGTTTCATTATATAGATATGATTGACTGAATCTCTGGCCATGTGACGGAACTCAGTCTCCCGCTTTCCGCCCCTCCCTGGAGGTCACGTGGTTCAAAGCCTTGAACTTCTAATCATATAGTTGTTCTTTCTGGCGTGGCCAGCTCTCCTACCCTAAGTCATCTTAGCTAGCTTCTATAGAAACCCACCATGTGTCCCCTCATTGGCATAAACTATCAGCACCTACCATGAATAACAAAGACACTCTTATCACTCAGGAAATTCCAAGAATATAGAAGTTACCTCCCAGGAACCGAGGACAAAGGCCAACTAAATTCTTTGTTATACAAGTATTCATTGACATGTTGGAAACTATTAAGATTTCTTATGTGCATACAGGCTAGCATTCTTTATCTATGGAGAACACACACTTTATTTTATATGTTCCAAACAGAATATACCAAAAGGAAAACATTTTATCCATAAGCTTTTGCAACAACACACTGATCTATTTTCTTAAGTGCAGGTCAGGGAATAAGGATTTGAGGCCACTAAATCTTATTCTTTATTAGCGTCTTTCTTTTACTGGATAGCTTTCAGAGCAGCAAAACAGCTTCCTGAGTGCTTCACATTGTTCCAACTGTGTAATACCACTCAAGTTCTTGACATACATACGGAATATGCAACTACCAAAATTCATTAGTTAGAGTGTTCTCCTTTTTCTTTCTTTTTTTTTTCTTTTGGTCCCATCTTCTCTCTTTGTGGCAGTATTTATTTCTTCAGTTTCTTTTATACTGTAGGAGAGAAAAATAATTTTTCCTCTACCCTTCTAGGTTGTTGGCTCACCTCCCCACCCCACCCCCCACCCGTTATAAAAGACAGATTAACAGGAGAAAAATAAAGTTAAATTTATTAGCATGTATACTTCCTGTATACATGGGAGATATCTGGGAAAACTGAGTAACTCTCCAAAATGGCCCAAGTCACCACCTTAAATATCAATTCCAGCTAAAGACAAAAGAAGATGTTGGGTGTTGGGGAGCCAGTTATGGGAGGCTATTAGTAACATGGGTATCATTGTTATGCATATTTAGGTCTTTGCCTTCTCCATTGATAAGTGTTTCTAGAGATTTAGTCATCCTTCTCTTCCTGTTACAGAGAGGTAGACATTCTTACAAATGGAGATTTCCCTACAAGATAATCCTTATACCAAAGAAGCATATTTGGGGGTGACAAATTCTGCCCCCATTCAACACCTTGGTTAATCTCAAAGTTTCTGAAGTCAGAATACCTAGGTTCAAATCTCTGCTCTTCCATTCATTAGCTGCATAACATTGGGCAAGTTACTTGGCCTCTATATGGCTCAGATTTTTTCATCTATAAAACAGGGATAATAGTAATAGTTACCCTTAGGATTTTAGTGAGGATCCAAATAAATAATATATGTAAAACACACAGAAAAATTATTGTACAATAAAACTCATTAAATGTTAGCAGTTATACTTTTGATTTGAGCATAATACATGATTTGTACAGTAGTTCAAGGATAACAATTGCTTCTATATAACTAAAAGATTCCTTTGAGGTCAGCTGACCTACACTTTATTCTCTCTCAGTTATAAATGTAGGCAACAAACCACATATAAAAGTCCAAGGGAGGCTAAGTTGAAACCGTGCAACTCAGATTGGGACTTGAACCCACAGGCCAGGACTCGAACCCAGCCAAAACCCAGATTGGGACTTGAACCCATGGTCTTTTTTTTTTAATTAATTAATTAATTAATTAATTTTTGGCTGCGTTGGGTCTTCGTTGCTGCGCTCGGGCTTTCTCTAGTTGCGGCGAGCGGGGGCCACTCTTCGTTGTGGTGCACGGGCTTTTCATTGCTGTGGCTTCTCTTGTTGTGGAGCACGGGCTCTAGGTGCGCAGGCTTCAGTAGTTGTGGCTCATAGGCTCAGTAGTTGTGGCTCACGGGCTTCGTTGCTCCACGGCACGTGGGATCTTCCTGGACCAGGGCTCAAACTTGTGTCCCCTGCATTGGCAGGCAGATTCTTAACCACTGTGCCACCAGGGAAGTCCAACCCATGGTCTTTTAACTGAGATCACACACCTGGACTCAGGACTTAATGAAGCTCAGGTTCTTGATGTCTCGTCACAGAAAGAATTCAGTGAGAGACGAAGTGATAGGTAAGAAGTAGATTTATTTAGAGAGAAACACACTCCCCAGTTAGAGTGTGGGCCATTTCAGAAAGTGAGAAAGGCACCAGGGTATGTTGTTGTCAGTTTTTATAGGGGTGGGTAATTTCATAGGCTAATGAGTGGGAGGAGTATTCCGGCTATTTTGGGGAAGGGGTGGGGATATCCAGGAATTGGGCCACTGCCCACTTTTTGACCTTTATAGTTGGCCTTGGAACTGTCATGGTGCCTGTGGGTGTGTTACAATGAGCATATACTGAAGTTCGAGGTCTGGTGCTAGTCAACTTGTTTGCCATCTTGGACCTATTTAATTCTAATCAGTTTATGTCATGTCCTTGGACTATGTCATTCTTTTAGAGGTTGTGCCCTGCCCCCTTCCCTCCTGTTTCAAAATGACTTGCCTAAGGTCACATGGTGAGTAGCACTGTTGTGATTGGGATCCCCCTTACATGTTTCCAAGCCGAGTGTTCTTTTCACCACATTGTACTACATCAAGTCGAATGCAACTTATAATCATTCCAAAGCATATAGTACTAAATCAGAAATCTTGGGAAAGAAAGATTCAAAGGGGCTGATATGCTGAACAAGACTCAACCTAGAAGTACCTTCTCTAAGAATATTCAAAAGAGCATGCAAATGCCTAAATTTCTTTAAATGTGGGTTTATATGCATAAGTTTGTGAAGAGAATTCTGTACATATCTCATGGTAAGTGTATGTGTGCATCTCTCTCTCTTTCTGTGGATATATATATATATATATATATATGTTTGTTTTTTTTTTGCTATGTTCCG
This sequence comes from Globicephala melas, assembly GCF_963455315.2. NCBI lineage: Eukaryota > Metazoa > Chordata > Mammalia > Artiodactyla > Delphinidae > Globicephala > Globicephala melas. The sequence goes on along the minus strand of NC_083335.1, from coordinate 22,457,277 downwards.
TTAAATTGATCCTTCTTTTCCTCAGAACATTTTTATTTTTTCTTTTGCTTTGGTTGTTGACAGATTTATTTTCAATTCAGTACAGCTCACTGAATTGCAAAGGAAAATAATGAGCGTGAAAGTGTTACAGTACACCCACATAGCCCTTCCACCTGGTTGCCTTATCCTTCCAAACAGACTCCACCCCAAAGCAAGCTATGTAGCTCAAAAACAATGATGAAAGGAAAGTGGTAACAGTCTGATGCAATATCCTTATTCAAATGCTATCTTGAATGCTTTTCTTGGGCTCTTGTGATAATAGCTGACGTGATTCTGTGATGAACAAGGCAGCACTTTCAAAGTGGAGTCTGTGGAATGCAAGTCTGTTTGAGATACTAATAAGTATTCCACAAAAATAAGGTTTTTGGGGGCAAATAGTCTCGGACAAGTCTGAGTTAGAGTTTTTAAAAAAAATATTTCTTGACTTCTCAGTACCTTTCAATGCCTTGGATCACATCTTCAAGACACTTGGGGAAACACTACATCAAGATTTTGATATTGCGAGTGTTTGTTGGGGAGGAAGAAATTTTCTCTCCCCTTCTAGGTTCTTCTGGCTGGTCTAAGAATTAAATTGACATGAGAGTTTAACAGGAGAAAATAAAACAAAAGTTTAATAACATGTATACATGGGACAGACCCAGGAAAACTGAGTACAAAATGACTTAAGCCCTCACCTTAAATACCATACTCAGCTAAAGACAAAAAGAATGTTGAGGATGGGGAGAGTTAGTTATGGGAGATTACCAGGAACAGCACAGTGCTGTTATGCAGATTTACGTCATTGCCTTCACTTCTCTGATAAGTTTCTAGAGATTTGGTCACCCTCTTCCTGGTACAGGGAGGGAGACACCCTTACAAATGGAGATTTCCCTTATGAATGTAAATGTTTCTTACAAAAGGGTAACTCTTACTTGGTTTTCAGAGCTTTTCCTTTGTCTGCTGTTTCTTGGAAAATAACCAGCTTAAAATAATTAATATGTTAAAGAGGCATATTTTGGGGTGGCAAATTTTGCTCCCCTATAGGTTCTTAACCTGGAGTTTGGATTTTTTAACTGGAATTTTTATTAAGGTAATTATAGATGCACATTCAATTGTAAGATACAGAGAGGTCCTGTATACCCTTAATCCAATTTCCCCCAATGGTAATATCTTACAAAACTATAGTACAATATCAGGCCAGGATATCAATATTTACACAATCTACTGATCACAATCAGATTTCCTCAGTTTTATAGTCAAGTGCGTGCGTGTGTGTGTGTGTGTGTCTAGTTCTGTACAATTTTATTACATGTGTAGGTTCAAATATCTGGTATCCATGAATTTTTATGGGAAAATTATTACTTCTTTACTTCCACTACTCTGTTACTGAAATTTAGCACTTCCTTCAATTATCAGTTTAGGTTAAAAAAAAAAAACCCACACAGTTGTATTAGTTGTACCTGTGACTTTTTCATCAGTGGAAATCACATTTAGGTTTTGTAGATATCTCAAAATATCATTCATGCTCATCATTACTTCAAAATTAGGATAGCTATTAAACCTGCCAATAGATCTTGCTACTTACGGCTTTAATTAACATGTATTTTACTATGTCACAATTTTTAATAGTTTTATAGCTTTATTTCAATATATTTAGTTTCTTTGTGATCCTATGTATTTTACTTATTTAAAAGTGTTATTTTGAGAAGAGGCTCATAAGCTTCACTGGACTGTCAAAGGGGTCTATGGCCCAAAAAGGGTGAAGAACTCTCTTGTTGTGGGGAAAAAAACACCCTGAAAAGAGAGACAGAAGAGGTTGTTTTGATTTCCAGCTCTGCTGCTTATTACCTACAATACATACCTTAGACGAGTATGTAAATGCCAAGCCTTAGTTTCCTGAACCAATAAAATGAAAGTGAGTCTAATAGATTGCTATTGTTCCCTTATAGCTCTAAACCTCACAGAATCTATACAAAAGCAAACAAATCACCTTTACACCATTTTCTGAACTAGTTCAGATCTTATAAAATAAAATTTTTCCTTTGAATTTCTAATGATATATGGATAACTTGGAGATTTTTTCAGAAAATAGCTTTACACCATTCATTCATTCAAAAATAATCTCTACTCACACTCCACACACACTAAAACTGTGCACCTGGACCTTTGGGAACACCTAAGAAGGTCAACAAGATTAATTGTTAATTAACGATTAAATAATTATTTCTTTGTAAACAACTGAGGGACATAACCAATCTTGGAACAAATTGTTATCAGCAAAGAATTCCTAGAGGAGGAATTTGAATTTGAATTGAATTGAATTGACCATGTGAATTGAGTCCTGCAAGATCACTGAGCAGTGAGAGCATGGTGTACTTGGAAAACAGTAAGTCATTGTCTGTATCTTGTGGGAGGGTCAGAAAATGACCCTGGACATCATTAAGGGCCTCCTATGTCTGCCAGGCTATGCTAAGAGATCATGCATTGTATTCTGAAGTCAGTGGTGACCGACAGACAAACAGTTTTAAGAAGGAAAAGTGAGATAATCTCTCTCTTTCATTTATTTATTTTTTAGCCGGGCGACGTGCCATGCGGGATCCTAGTTCCCAGACCAGGTATCCAACCTGTGCTTCCTGCAGTGGAAGTGCAGAGTCTTAACCACTGGACCGCCAGGGAAGTCCTGAAAAGTGACATAATCTCATTTGCAATTTATATGAGTCCTTTGACAGTAGACTGAAGGAAGAACTAAAAGGAAAGCTGGAGGTAGGTAAAGTAGTTAGGAGACTTGCAACAGTCCCGTTGTAATAATTTGAGGGCTTCAAATAAAGACATGGTTGTAGGAACATGGAATAAGAAATGTATTTGAAAGAAATGGAGTCAAAAAGCCTTCTAGGTTTCTATCTTAGAAAACTTTGTGTTTAACAAAAGTAGGAAACATATGAGGAAAAATAGATTGGGGAAATAGAGAGGAACAAACAACTGGTTCATACTTAGGTAGACTTTGAGATAACTCCAGAACACCTAGGTGGGGATATACAGTAGCTGGTTGGAAATTTAAATGTGAAGGTCAGGAGTTTGGGCTCAAAATATAGAGTCATCTGTACTTATATGTTAGTTGATGCTACAGAAGTGGACACTATCATTTAGAGGAATCATGAAAAGTGAAAAGAGAAAAGCAATACGTTCCAAATTTTATTGGTGATGTATTTCATCCATAAAAACGTTTGGCTTCTATGCATGTATGGGTATATTCGTTTAACTGTATATTGTATATTTTGTAAATATTTTTATTACAGATACCACCAAAATGTCAATATTAAAAAGATGATATAAGAATATGTACACATAAGAGTTCTAATATTTTCCACACTCCAAAGCACCATCTTGTGTACTCCCTCAAGTGTGCACTCCTCACTGTGGAAATCAATGGAGAATGAGAATAACAATGGAAACCTGGAACCTTAAAGGGTGAGTAAGAAAGTGGTGGAGACAGCTTGGGAAGGATATTCTAAGTAAGGAGGACATCTTGAGCAAAGGCGTATAAGTGAACAGTGGGAAAACACAAGAGTAGAGTTGCTGGAGAATAGAATGCAAAAAAGGAAGTAACTAGAGTTTATGCGGAAGAGTTTGATAGAAGTTGGGTCCTCAGGATCAATGGGGAGCCAGGGAAGGGCTTAAGGTAGGGAATTAACATGTTTCTGTTTACATTTGGCTCAAATCACTGGTGGTGGTAGGGATTAGAATGGGTGAGATTAGAGGCAGGGAGATAGAACGAAAGATACAGAAAATAGATTTACGGAGATAAATGAAGTGAATTAGGCTTACTTCTGGAGAATGGATGGCTAAGGGGTGACTTGGTCACAGTCTTCCAATATAAGATTTTAATGTGAAAGATTTTTGTCTACTCTCTGATTACCGTGAAGTGGAAAAGAGTAAAGAAAATGATAAAAGTGGGAAACTTTGAGTTGGTTACCAAGTAAACTTTATGGATCATCCGGGTGATGATGTATATATGTTTAAATTCTTTACCTCTAGAAATTTTCATGAGGAAAATGGCATTAGTGACTGACTTATGACAGGCAGATGACAAATGACAGAGAGGTATGGATGTGGGATTATTGAGGTTGTTTCTTTTAAAAATCTTGTGACAATTATTATAGGAAGGCTAGATTCAACTTGAGGGCCGCCAGTTTGTGTGAATTATGGTTTAGCCATTCACCTAGTTTTAAGAATGGGTTCAAACCAATTAGATGCTCCCAGGAGGTCCCTTTGTGCCTTGTAATACTCTGAGAAGGTGATCAACAAAACAGCACGCATTTAATGACAATTTACTATGTTCTGGGTTAAAAACAAAGGTTTACCGTGTAGTTTCTGCTCTCTAGGAGCTAATCATCTAGTTTGGGATAACAGGACATATAGGTGGAAAAGTAATGGTATAAAGGAGAACGTAAGTGCAAAGATAACTTACGATTAGCCCATAAACTTCTGGTGAGTCATATTTGGTGATGCACCATATTTAAAAATCTATGTGTTACTGGAAGTTTCCCTAATGATGTTGTTTCTGAGAAACTCAGGTTAACAGAAATGAATGCATTTTAGAATGTTTTTTCCCCCTCACAGTTAACCCTGACATATCTAGTTCTGCTATGTAAAAGGATAAAAAGGTTAGAAATGAATAACAATGCCACTAATCTTATTTGATAATTCAAGAATTAAATTAACATTTACTCCAAGTATTATTCAGTTTGAGTAAAAATGGTTTATAGATTAAGCAGAATAAAGATGTTCTAGAATAAATAATAGCTAACAATTTATTTATTGGTTTTTTTTAATAGATCTTTATTGGAGTATAATTGCTTCACAATACTGTGTTAGTTTCTATTGTACACCAAAGTGAATCAGCCGTATGCATACATAGTCCCCATTTCCCTTCCCTCTTGAACCTCCCTCCCACCAGATCCCACCCCTCTAGGTCATCGCAAAGCACAGAACTGATCTCCCTGTGCTATGCTGCTGCTTCCCACTAACTATTTTACATTCGGTAGTGTATATATATTGATGCTACTCTCACTTTGCCCGAGCTTCCCCCTCCCACCCTGTGTCCTCAAGTCCATTCTCTATGTCTACATGTTTATTCCTGCCCTGCAACTAGGTTCATCAGTACCACTTTTTTTTAAGATTCCAAATATATGTGTTAGAAAACGGTATTTGTTTTTGTCTTTCTGACTTACTTCACTCCGTATGACAGACTCTAGGCCCATCCACCTCACTACAAATAACTCAATTTCGTTTCTTTTTATGGCTGAGTAATATTCCATTGTATATATGTGCCCCATCTTCTTTATCCATTCATCTGTTGATGGACATTTAGGTTGCCTCCATGTCCTGGCTATTGTAAATAGTGCTGCAGTGACCATTGTGGTACATGTCTCTTTTTGATTTATGGTTTTCTCAGGGTATATGCCCAGTAGTGGGATTGCTGGGTCAGATGGTAGTTCTATTTTTAGTTTTGTAAGGAACCTCCATACTGTTCTCCATAGTGGTTGTATCAATTTACATTCCCACCAACAGTGCAGGAGGATTCCCTTTTCACCACATCCTTTCCAGCATTTATTTTTTCTAGATTTTTTGATAATAGCCATTCTGACCAGCATGAGGTGATACCTCATTGTAGTTTTGATTTGTACTTCTCTAACGATTAGTGATGTTGAGCATCTTTTCATGTTCTTCTTGGCCGTCTGTATGTCTTCCTTGGTGAAATGTCTATTTAGGTCTTCTGCCCATTTTTTAATTGGATTGTTTGTTTTTTTGATATTGAGCTCCATGAGCTGTTTGTATATTTTGGAGATTAATCCTTTGTCTGTTGTTTCATTTGCAAATATATTCTCCCATTATGAGGGTTGTCTTTTTGTCTTATATTTTCCTTTGCTGTGCAAAAGCTTTTAAGTTTAATTAAGTCCCATTTGTTTATTTTTGTTTTTATTTCCATTACTCTCGGAGGTGGGTCAAAAAAGATCTTGCTGTGGTTTCTGTCATAGAGTGTTCTTCCTATGTTTTCCTCTAAGAGTTTGGTAGTGTCTGGTCTTACATTTAGGTCTTTAATCCATTTTGAGTTTATTTTTGTGTATGGTATTGGGGAGTGTTCTAATTTCATTCTTTTACATGTAGCTGTCCAGTTTTCCCAGCACCACTTATTGAAGAGGCTGTCTTTTCTCCATTGTATATTCTTGCCTCCATTGTCAAGGATAAGGTGGCCATATATGTATGGGTTTATCTCTGGGCTTTCTATCCTGTTCCATTGATCTATATTTCTGTTTTTGTGCCAGTACCATAATGTCTTGTTTACTGTAGGTTTGTAGTATAGCCTGAAGTCAGGGAGCCTGATTCCTCCAGCTCCATTTTTCTGTCTCAAGATTGCTTTGGCTATTCTGGGTCTTTTGTGTTTCCATACAAATTGTGAAAATTTTTGTTCTAGTTCTGTGAAAAATGCCATTGGTAGTTTGATAGGGATTGCATTGAATCTGTAGATTGCTTTGGGTTGTATAGTCATTTTTACAATATTGATTCTTCCAATCCAAGAACATGGTATATTTCTCCATCTGTTTATGTCATCTTTGATTTCTCTCATCAGTGTTTTATAGTTTTCTGAGTACAAGTCTTTCACCTCCTTAGGCAGGTTTATTCCAAGGTATTTTATTCTTTTTGTTGCGATGGTAAATGGAATTGTTTCCTTAATTTCTCTTTCTGATTTTTTGCTGCTGGTATATAGGAATGCCAGAGATTTCTGTGCATTAATTTTGTATCCTGTGAGCTTACCAAATTCATTGGTTAGTTGTAATAGTTTTCTGGTGGCATCTTTCGGATTTTCTATATATAGTATCATGTCTGAAATGAGCATTTATAGTTGTTTACATTAATATATGCTGAGAGACAGTGTAGTGTGGTGATAAGAGTACTGGACTGATAATTGAGAAATTTTTTCCAGTTTAATTCTGCCGCTAATTAGTTCTATGATTGCCCTGATTAAAATAGTGTTATAGTAATGCCAATCTATTCTTCCCAAGGAGTAACAAATTGGATAAAATTATCATTACTCTAAGTCTAAGAAAAATATTGAGATTTGAAGGCCACTCAAATGGAAAACATGCTGAAAGTAAAATAACACTGATGAATGGCCTAAACAAAATGCTTAAATAGAATTCAGCTACCAAGAATATTTGTCATGATAGGTAATATGGCACTTGGGTGAGTAAAAATTTTGAGATTATATGGCAAAATTTGGGGATAAAATGTAAGAATTTGGTTCTCCTTTCACATAGGAAGCAGAGCTCTAGAAGTGAGATATACAAACCTCCTTGAATATCACAATTTCATAAAAGAGACATAAAAACAAGTAAGAAAGAGAAAGGGATAAAAACATTTATCAAGTACGTATTATTTGTGAAAAATTTTCCAGTCTATTTTCATGCAACCTTTATCGTATGAGGAAAATAATATAGATCAGTGTTTCCCAATCTTGTCAGGTCATTATATTCACCTGGTACAATTGTTAAAAATACAGATTCCCTGCCCTCAGCTTACTTCCTGAATGGTAATCAGGAGGAGTGGCCTGATATAATGTAACCCAGGTGATTCTTATGGTAAGGCAATTTTAGAAAATGCTTCTATAGACTCTCAATGTTCACAAAGGACATATCCAGAGACTTTTGGAAATTCTCAATATTGTAAATACCACTATAATCATTGTAATTTCACACATAGAAGTTCTATTTTGCTGGCTCAGAACCATCACTACCTTAGAGCTTCTCATTTTCTCTTTTTCTTCATTTCTATCACAGACACCAGCAGTTGGATATTTTGGGGTATTTTTCACAAAGAAACAAGAGTTTTATTACTTTAAAGGGAGTTACTGAGCTCATGAGGAGAAAAGAGCTACAAAGACACACTGATGCTAGGCATATACTTCTCTACATAAAGTGGGAACTGGGATGTCTCACAGGTATAAATGCTAAGATTAATCTTATTTTTCATATATTTATAATATAATGTTTTCTAAATGTTTGTTGAATAAAACTATGTGGAAGAGCGAATCCATAATACATTTGCCAAGTTGGCAGTTAATATCACAGTCTTTTAGGTTAGTGAAATGCTAAGTTGGAGGTTGTAAAACAAGGAAAATGCATCCTCTGTGAGATCACTCTAACGTTGTGTAATGCAAAGACATGAATTCAACCAGGGACTTTGAGGGACCACTTTTAACATTTCCCTGACTAAAATGAATTAGAAGATGTGATTAAAGAAAGGAGGTATGACTTTTAAAGGTGAGTAGGCAGGAAAGTGGCGAGTGAAAGTTCATATGGTACGCAGCATGAGGGTAATAATCCAAATTATACTCATAGGCTAATGGATTCCTAGTTTATCAGTTACATCTATGGAATGGAGCTGTGAGTCTGTCTAATATAGCCTCTCCAGGCACCCAAGGACACTTTATCATATCCACCTGTTTTATTTTCTTTATAGCACTTGCCATTCATATTTTATTATTCCTTATTTGTTTGTTGTCTCTGTTGACCTCTCCCATCTCCAAATCAAGATGAAAGCTCCATGAGAGTAGGTACCCTGGTTTTAGTTGTTATTATCTGTTGTGCTGAATCATCAGCTCCTAGAAAAAAAAAAATAAGACACTTGTTAAATATTTGTTGAATGCATGAATATCTTGAAGACCTCAATTTAGCATGCTACTGTGGCCAAAAGTTCAAGAAAATTAAAAGCATAATCACAGTGGATATCAAACATAAAAAGTACAGCATTCTACTTTGTTTAAAAAATTAAAAATTTATCCCCATATCTTGAAGATGTGTTTGAACTGGAGAAGTTCTAAATATAAGTAACAAGTAATCAGGATGATTGAGGAGCAAATTTTCAAGAGTAGACTATGAAGAGTAAGCTTCTTTAATCTGACAAGCCGGAAGCTGAAGGTTAGACATTGTAAGGGAAAGAATGAGTTTAGGACTGTTCATTGTATGTCCATATTTAATAACTAGGGGTTGCCCTTCGGAATTCCTTCTTTCAGTAGTCATGCATTGTGTAACAGGTACTGTGCTAGATGCTGGAGACACAAAGATGAATAAAATAAAATAGTTCATAGGATAGTCCATAAAAGCCTGATATGGGAATTTTAGGAAATGCTCTCTGGATAAGGTGATACTTATTTTGAATATTAAAATATGAATAGAAGATAACCAGGTGAAGAGTATTTGGAGCTAGGCAGAGAAGACAGCAGAAACAAAGGAAATACAAGAGAAACCGGAAGGGGGAATTTCCTGGAGGTCCAGTGGTTAGGACTACGTGCTTCCACTGCAGGGGGCACAGGTTTGATCCCTGGTTGGGGAACTAAGATCCCGCCTGCCACATGGCTTGGCAAACAAACAAACAAAAAAAGAGAAACAGGAAGGCATGTGTAAGGGACTACAAGCAGTTCAACATTGCTTGAATGTAGCATTTGATAGGGGAATGGATGAAAAATGAGATTGGCAAGGCCAATAGGGATAATCATGAAGAGCTTAAATAACATATTAAGGAGTTTGGGCATTATTGTTAAGGAAATATGGGCATTCATTTATTTTTAGGCATAGTATTTATATATAAATTTTAAAATATATCATCCTGGAAGCTTTTTGGAAGATAAATTTGAAAGGGAATATATAAGAGGTTGGGAGAACAGTTAGGAAGCTGTTGTACTAGTCTAGGCAAATGATGACAGTTGCCTTGGATAATGGTGGTATGGATGTTAAAGTGATGACAGACCCAGGGAATATTAAGGAGGATATAGCCACCAATTGGATATAGGAGGAGGGAAGGAGAGGGAGGAGTCTAGATGACTTTAAAATTTCTAGTTTTGGTGATTGAATACATGCCAATAGATACCAAATAATTACAGAGGGAGGAGAGGATGTGACATGAGATTTAGAGATGAGCTCAGTTGTGGTATTAAGTTCTGTAAGACATTTAGCATGCAATTTAGTACAAGTCTTAAGCCTGAAGGAGTGATATAGGTTAGAGATATAGATGTAGGAGTTATGAATATATAGGTAATATTTAAGAACTTGTGCATGAATTTGATCATCTGGGGAAAGGTGTAAAGTGAGAAGATAAGAGGAATGATACAGACTCTGGGAAACATCAATATTTACTGAGCAAATGCAAACAAAAAAATGGTTGAAGATATACTAAATTAACTGGAGGAATTTGGGGGCCTGGGGGTCAAGAATGAAGAATTTCAGGAAAAGAGAGTGATTATCATTACCAAATACAGTAGAGAGGTCCAGAAAAGTAAGGGTTAAAAAATCTCCCTTGGAGCTTACAATTAAAAGCTTTGCAAGGTCAGTTATGATAGTGAGTATAGAATCTAGAATCCAGGAAATTGAGGATTGAGTAGGAAGCTAAGAGGGCAATACTTAGGATTAATAGAAGGATGTTCCCTTCATTTCTTTTACATAGACCAGGTAGAAGAGCCCTGGAATTTCTAACTTCCAAGACATGATACAGATTGAAAAAAACTCTTACATTTTTTAGATAATTTTGTGAGTTGCAGATACATGGCATTTATTAATAAAAGAAAGGTTGTTTGCAGTAGCTTCATTAAACTGACATGCATAGACATAAAAGGCATTTCTTATGTTTTTATCATAACACTCACCCATAGGACCATTTGTAATGTTGTCTGGATTAATACCAAATGGGTGATAACTCATGGGTTTATTTACCCTATTGACATACTATAAGCGCAGGGATGGGAACACATGACTGCATCCTAATTTTCCTGTCAATTTAGAATGCAATCTCAGAAGGGTAATGCAATATTTTTAGCTTTCTGACAAAGACTATTGAGAGGAAAACAACAGAAGCAAGACCACAGGGGTAGAGTAGGAAATAACTCTCCTGGGAAGTAAAACACACTAAGCTTGCCACTAGAAATATGAACAATGATGACCTAACTGGTGGATCAAAAGCAATAGTATTCTATTACAGCCATCTAAAATTAATTGCTAATACTCATTAGTTATAGAAGGTCAATTCTTGAAGTAGAACATCAGAGAGGGGTATTGCTTTAGTGGAATATTGGCAGTTATTATAACATGTAACCAAACATTTTTAATTTTTTACAAATGCTATATTATTTGTAATTTCAATTATTTGTAGGGCTTTCAGACAATGAGAAACATTACAAATGGCACTATATATCTGATTCTCCCTAAAATTATAATGATTATCTTGATTAGTTTAGGTCAAGTAGGTGAAACCTGTGGCTGCATGAATCCTGACATAGAGTTGTTATCTGGGATGGATATATCTTTGTGGGGATACCCCATCCAGGATATGCTTCTCAGCTCTGTAGATCAGATGCTCAATTTGATCAGGTTCCCAAATATTACCAATTTATACAAGACTAGATTATATTAGTTTAATTCAAAAGGGATCAACGTTTAAAATCAGAGTGTTGCTTTATTTGTTTACAATTATAAGCATAACTGTCAAGCAGACTGCAACACTTAGGTTGATGATAAGGGAGTTCCCTCTATATTTGTAAGTTAAACTGGAAGTCCAAATATTATCAGGAAACAATAGATGAACATGTAATGAGAACAACTGGAATAGGTTGGAAGATTTTCATAGAATTTTGTCATGGAATGCTCTGACCTGATGCCTCTGTCTCCACTATAGAGACAGATCTGACCAGAGGACCAGAATGTTACCATCCATTCGTTAGAACAACCTCTACACTGTACAGGTTTTAATGCCAATTTCAATTTGTACCCTCTGATTCCTGCTTTCCTATGTTTCAAATTGTTCATTTCTCTTCATTCGACTCATTTTTAAAATATGTTTAGGCCACCTAATAGGTTATAGGCAAGAGTTGTTTTTGTTTCTGGATTGAAAGACATTTTCTCTTTTAGTATGACTTTTGCACATGTATAATCACAACTATCATGTATTGACTTTATTAGTTTGGGTCTCAGCATTCTGGGGAAATGTGTCATTGAAGGCAGTAGAGTGTAATGTTAGGAGCATGGGTTTTGTACTCAGACCAATCACGGTATTAGTTCTGGCTTCACCACATACTAGTGGTGGGTCCTTGTAAAAATTATTTAGCTTTCTTAAGCCCCAATTTCCATATTTAAAAAATGAAGGTAATACTGTTACTTAACTCACATGGTTGTGGTGATGATTGCATGAAATAAAGCTCACAAACTATGCACAGCATCTAGCGCATAGTAAGTACTAAAAAGTTATCTATTATTTATTACTATATAAAAAGCCCAGAAGAGAAACTTTTTATTAACACCATTATTATTGTTTATAATATAAATATGCAAGAAACTATTGAAAAGATCATCAGTGAACAACTTTAGTTTTAGTTTAAATGGAATCACTTCTACCTTCACATAATATGCAACAATAATTAGTGCCAATTTGGAAATTAGATCTGGTAATATTGATAATTGCTCCTGTTACACCTGAATGCTTTTTTATATAGATAGAAAAACAGTGCAGTTATTTATAATATTTTTTCTATACTTGGTAAGTTGAACAGGTCCAAGCATGAAAATGTTTTTATTCTCAGGGAAAGCTGTTATCTGGTTATCTACATAGAGACATATATAAACACACTGAATGTAGCTTTTTAATATTTCGGGGTCATACCAGATTTTTCCATTTTATTTTCATTTTTCTATTACTGACCTAAGAAGATATGATTATTATTATATATAAAATCATTTACCCTCATAATTATATCCTCTTAATATGTTTTCTTTTTTTTCTCTATATGCCAATTATAGTCAATTATATGTACTCTCTAATAACTCTATCTTTCTACTTTCATATACAGGATACGTTTTGTTTCTGATCAGAGACAGATGATGCCTCAGCACCCAGAAAGCAACATAGATCCTGGAAATATCACAAATATCAGTACTCACATGGTGCCTCCTTGGTGGTATCACATGTGTAGCTCTAGCAAAGGGCATCCATGGAAATAGCTGAAATGTAGAAGGCAAGTAGGTGGGGGACCAGATGTCAGCTTCTAAAAACATAGTGGAACAAAAGCACAAGAGGCAGTTGTTATATGAATTGAGCAATATAATTCAACTGGATATGGAAGAACTGGGTGACCTGGTACAAATCTTGGCTAAGCAGTTGACTGGTAAATAACAAAGAAACATATTTTGTCAATTTCATTTTCTCCCTCACTGTTCTCATCTAAATTCTACCTATTGTTCAAATCCCAGATAAAGCCCTACCTTCTGCATGAAGATTTCTTTAATAATAATAAGGATGATATGATGAAAGTGAAAATTACTATATATATATATATATATATATATATGTTCTTATTTTATCCTTGCAACAACTCTTTGAGGAAGTGGATCCTCAAAAATGGTAAGAAATTTGGCAAGCCATTTGTCCAACGTAGTGTTGATTTTAGGATTTGTGGAAAATAAGGTGCCTATGGAAGATCCAAGTAAAGGTTTCTAGTTAGTTGATTAGGTAAATCTCAAGTTTGGGACACAGAGCAGGACTGGATATAAAGTTTTTGAGTCTTTGGCAATTAATTATGGTAGTTAAGAACAAGAGAATAGATACAATAGAATAGAAAAAGTGTCTGGAATAAGGAAGGGTACCTAAAAAAATTAAGGTGTCTAAGGACAAAACTCAGGGAGGCACCAGTATTTAAGGGCTGAATGGAAGCATAGCAGACAGCAAAAGGAAACTAAGAAGGAACAGCCAGAAAGACAGGAGAAAATCAATAGAATTTGGTGTCACCAAAGAAAAGGGAAGATTGAATTCCAAAAAGGGAGTGATCAATAAAGTCTACAGAAAAGTCAAGTTAGAAGAAACTTGACCTAATAGAGGGTAGAAGGTCACTGGTGTTACCTTTAGAATATTTTCTTTAGTTTTATGAGTGTAAATTAAGGTACAGGAATGTATATAAGAACATTTTACAGGATGGAAGAAGCTTGAACATGCTCATACCATGATGGGGAAAAGCTAGTAGAGAGGAAAAGGCTGAAATATAGAAGACAGTGGAGAGATTCTGACTGGATTTAACTCCCTAAGGAGATGGAAGAGGCTAAGATACAAATCACAGGTGAAGGATGTAGCTTTAAAATTGAGGAGAGAAAATTCTTCTGCAAGAGCAAGTGAGGCGGGAAATATGTAGGAGGCTTGAGGAGAGGATGGCAACTAAGAAGTATAAGAGAAGGAGCTGAGCAAAGAGAACTCCCTTCCACACAATCCAGAATGGAAAACCCCTTTATATGGCTTGTGGTGTACTCTTGAAGCCCCCAGAAATATTTGAGATTCAACATCTTCACTATGATTCACTTGTCCCATACTTACTCACAAACATTGTCTCATCATCCATTAGAGTACTCCAGCTTGGAATGCTAAAATCTGAACAGTCTTTCCCTCCTCTTCACTGAATCAGGTCACTTATCCTCAGTGTGGCTTCCTATTCTTGAGAGCTCCCTATTTTCCCAGAACATCTTGGTCTGGCTTCCCATTCCTCCTTATCCACTCGGACATGGTTCTAGTGCCCCTCACCAGACTTCACCAACAAGTTTAGACTTATAATCTCCTGTAGTTGCCAGGCTTTCCCTTCACTCATGTGCAGGGTACACAACTGAGCCTGTGTAGGGGCAAAAAACGATTCCCTTCTTCCTTATAGGTTCTTTGCCTGGTGTAATAATTAAATTGTCATAAGATAGATTAATAGGAGAAAAACAAATTTACGTATGAGAGCACGATAAAAATATGAGACGAATAAGTGGCCAAAGCAGGCAGCTTTTATACTTTTAGACAGAGAAACAATGCATTTGCAAAGATTTGACAAGAGAAAAATGTTTGGGTTTGGGGTAGTAAATTAGTGAAGTAACAATGTTTGTTATACAGCCTTCTTGGCCCTAAATTCCCTATTTCTGGTGTGAAAAAGAATAAAGGAAAACCCCCATTCAAAATGGAATTGGGAAGCCCTGAAGGGAGAGCGCTCACATACAGTACTTGTCATAGTCTATTTTACACAACCCAGAACTCTCGCTCTCCTCCAACGAACCTTGTCTCAAAACAGCCCCTCCCAAATTCTTCCTTTCCTCTATAAAAGAGTGCTCCTCTCCTATATTCTCTGGACTTGGCTATGGTTTGCCATAGCTCGCATGTCCTGAATTGCAATTCCTCTGCCATTCTTGAATAAACTTGATTTCACCGGTTCAACCACTTATCTTTTTGTTTTAAAGGTTGATATTACTTGGTGTCCGAAGTGGGATAGAAGGAGCTGAACTCTGGAGGAACTAATGACCCCTGCAACTGTGTGCAGTACCCACTTGAGCCCCTTGTGCTCTTCATTTCTAAGAGTTGTCTTCTTCCTTCTGATCTGGCAAGTCTCTCAGATTTGAGCTCCTTCTTTTTGATTGAGTTCTCTGACTTTAATTGGGATCTGTTTTTGTGTGTGTGTGTGTGTGAAGGTATTGCCTTTTTGGTAAGTACTCATTTGTTTTCTTAACCTCTGGTTTTACTTTATTTTTACTTATTTATTTATTTATTTTTGGCTGCATTGGGTCTTTGTTGCTGTGCTTGGGCTTTCTCTAGTTGTGGTGAGAGAGGGCTACTCTTCGTTGCGGTGTGTGGGCTTCTCGTTGTGGTGGCTTCTCTTATTGAAGAACACAGGCTCTAGGCATGCAGGCTTCAGTTGTTGTGGCACACAGGCTCAGTAGTTGTGGCTCGTGAGCTCTAGAGTGCAGGCTCAGTAGTTGTGATGTATAGGCTTAGTTGCTCCACAGCATGTGGGATCTTCCTGGACCAGGGCTCGAACCCGTGTCCCCTGCATTGGCAGGCGGATTCTTAACCACTGCGCCACCAGGGAAGTTCTTAACCTCTGGTTTTAAAGTATGTGATCCCAAGCCTCTAAATTCTCTTGGAAGGGTCCTCCTTCTGGGACTCTGGCTGGTTTTATGTTAAAAATTATGGTTCCTCCTCATGCACATTTTTAACTAAATGGGTCAACTTAACTAAAAATAATTTAAAACTCCAATGGCCATTATGGGGAACTTTAGACCGCTCCAAACTTGTTTTTCTCAGAACTAAGTTAGAACACTATGCCTCTAAAATTAAAGAGACTGAATGGGATGCTATTTTAATTGGTACCTGGAAGCTTTCAAACACATTCAAGCCTCTAAAATTCCCTCTTTATAAGATACCATTTCTAAATAAACTGCGGGGAACAAATAATTGGAAGAAAACAAAAAAGATTCTGAGGACTTTTCCCCCTTCCCTTTCCTCTTTGTCTCTATTTCCATCTTCCTCTTTCCCTTCTGCACCATTCTACCTCCTCTACACCCTCTGCTTCCTCATTTGAATCCCCCCACTGAACTTTCCCTTTTCTCCCAACCTCCCCCTGCTTCTTTTTCCCCTGAACCTCTTAAAATCAGACCCTCTGAGGATCTAAATGCTAAACCCCTATTATGTTCCTTGGATTAAAGCTGAACTATAAGCCATAGTCAAAGATTTCCCCCAAACAACTGGGGATCCCCACAGATTTCCTGAGGAATTTAATATAGTCATTCAAACTTGTCATCCTGGTTTCTCTGACTTATCAGCTAGCTCATACGCCTGTTGATGAAGGCCAGACCCAACACTGGATAAAAACTGCTAATTGGAATAATCCTTGGAAGTCTTTAGAGTTACACCCTGGAGATAAACTAATCCCTGCTGTTTTGTTATACCATCGGGCTTGGGGAATCACCAGGCAACTACAGTTGGCAATTCCTAGGGTTTTGCCAAAGCCAGTTGATGGGAATAAAATTCAGGCTTGTACCCAGAAGCCCAATAAGCCCATGCATGATTATTGTAGCTGATTCAAATTGTTTTTAAAGAAAATTCTGCTCTTCTTTTGAGTGTTGAATTCACTTGGGTAGCCTTTATGAGACTGACCTGCTGCCTACTGCGCTACGGATTTGCAGATTTTGAGAAGGGTAGGTGTTAGCTCTTCTCTAAATGTTCGATAGAATTAGCCTGTGAAGCCATCTGATCCTGGGCTTTTGTTTGTTGGAAGATTTTAAATCATAGTCTCAATTTCAGTGCTTGTGATTGGTCTGTTTATATTTTCTATTTCTTCCTGGTTCAGTCTTGGAAGGTTGTGCTTTTCTAAGAATTTATCCATTTCTTCCAGGTTGTCCATTTTTTGGGCATATTGTTGCTTGTAGTAATCTCTCATGATCCTTTGTTTCTGCAGTGTCAGTTGTTACTTCTTTTTCATTTCTAATTTTATTAGTTTCATGTATGCCTATAGCTATAGATAGAACAAAAGCAATGAAAAGCAAAAGTCAAAGTAAAAGAAACAGATCCAACACGGAGTCAGATTTTGTTCTTCCCTGTTACAATTCCTCACTGTCAATGTCCATTCCACAATCTTGTGGGATAAAGGGCGATGACAGCTCTAACTGCTTCCTGCTGTGTAGGGGTGATGAGGGGTGATGGTGGAATGGAATTGATCAGCCTTGGGTAGGGAATAGTTTTTAGTAAATAGTACAAATCTCAATTATTTGAACCTGATGCTATGTTGTTCAGTAGAACAGGATTAAACAAATAGATTGACCCACGCTTCTCCAGCTGTAAGGAAATTGCAATCTCAAGTTATGGAATTTAGTGCTTTTCTATGTAAGGGAAGATACAAGAGTCTGGGCTCACTGAAATTATTCCTTTGATATGCACCTCACCTATCTGGGGCCAGTATCCTGTGTTTTCACATCCTGACTTTCCTCAAGGCTCACCATAGGGAGTGGCTGCAGTCTGATGGCTGCTTGATGGCAGGCATTCTTTCCTTCCTGATTTCCCTCAGGGCTTACCAGCTCACCATCAGTGGTGGCTTCAATCACTGAAGACTGTGGCAGGAAATATTCCATCTCTCAGATCCCCCTCTTGGTTAGGAATTCGACCAATATTTGGGAGACATTTCATGACCAAATTTTGTTCCATGGTGCTGAGAGGCTCATTCCAGATCAGGTGAAAATTCTTGTTGATATGCCACTCCAGGTGCTAATTTCCAGATTTGGCCCTGTTGATTACTAAAGATTCTCTGGATCCTCTGTCTTACTAGTCTATTATGATCCAGGAAATGTTTTCCCTTATTGCCTTTCCCATACCTAGAATCACACTATTACAATTATTCTCTAAGAGTCATAAATGTGATCTATTTCCTCAAGATGTTTAGCCATCATCAATTTTGTTGGAGGCCTGGTTACATACTGGGTACTGTAAGAGACAACAGTCATAAAATAGGATATAAGTAATGCAGCTAGTAATACTGACGAAGTCCTAGTTTAGCAGGGAGACACAAAGCATAAACAATTTGGAAACAAAGAACACATTAAAACAATGCTTAGTATAACTGGTTGTAATCCAGTTACAATAAACCATCAAATCCACAGTAGAGCTGGCTGGAGAAGCCAAATTCTGGCAGGATCATGTAGAGAGAAAAAGATAAATGTTTCATCTTTGTTTACAAGGGTATACTTTATCAACTTGTTGTAGGTCATAGCATAAGAGAAAAGGTTTTTCTGGAAAACAAAGATTAAGGCTAGCATCAATACATTTCCCAAACTCATAAGGTTATAAGTCATATTCATCAGTTCATTCAGTCCCATGTAATTAATTCCTGTTGATCTGGGTGCACTAATCAGGTTTTCCATTAGTTTTGTCATTTGTTACCCAGTGGTATTATCTAAAGGCTATCAGAAACTTATATATTTTTTAAAAGTTCTTTTTCATGAGTCTTCTTAGAGATGTGGCAGTTTTGCAAAGCATCACCTTAGCTGCCTATGAATGATAAAGGTCTTAAAAAGGCAAGGTTAAAGATCTGATTACAATTCTTCCTGGCAATGAAGCTTATCTAAGTTGTTGTGACATACAACATTTTAAGATAATGACTAAAATTATAACATTATACCAGGACATATACAAATTTCAGAAACTTTATATAATTTCTAGAATGTCTATATTAATAACATTTATTCATACCATATACTCTGAGGAGGCTTATCACTTATTTGACAATGCTTTCTATGTAATTTAGCATAGCAACCAATTCTAGTCAGTTTAATATATATATATACATATATATATGTATATATATACATTTTTTTTCTGAGGTGCCTCAGGGTTACAGTTCCCTAGCCCCAAAATAGGAAGATTCCCAACTAATGCCCCGTCAGTCCAAAAGGGGAGAACCCCAGCCAGTGCCCCACTGGAGATGAAGCTGAATGAATGATCAAGGCTAGTTCAAAAGAGAAAATCCCAACCAACACCTCGCCACAGGCGAAACGTACGCCATAGGGAAGGTTCTCAGGGGCCTTCTGAAGCATCCCAAAGCTAGCTGAAGTCAAAAGAACTTTAATTAGAATTTGATAGGAAGTTTGTCAAAAGTATCAAAAAGTTTTTTGAAAAACATTTGGTCAGATAGAACATTTAAGAATACAGACCAGTTAAAAGCAAGATAGTTCACACAATCTGTTATCAAAAGCAGCATTCTAAGTAAACTTGTTCTCTTAGCAGAGAGGAACCAAGTCAAGTCCTATACCAGCCTACTTTTAATAGCAAAATTCATTTACCCAATTAAGTTAATCTAATTTCAGACCATGCATAAAACTCCTTTTTACTCAAAACATGTATCCCACTTTCCTACTGTATAGTGAAAGGTTTTGTTATTTTTAGTTGCTTTAATTACATATTTAAATTAGAATCCCCAACTCTTAAAAACCATAATTTCTAGTGAAAACCAAGAGGCAAGTAATAGTTACCAAAATCTGGAAAGACTGTTTTAGATAATTTTCAGAACGTAATTATTTCTAGTGTTTACCTAAAAGCTCTTTATCTCGTTTGCATTTAATTCACTCATAAAAATTTTATCATACCAAGTTATTTTTCTTGCTGACAAATTTGCAACAGATATAACAAGGTTTCATTTAACTTCTATTAAACCTAGGTGCAGGGAAAGTATTATATTTAATGTTGATGACTCTAAAGGCAAGTCTATATTAATTAGATCAACAAACAACCTTTTATACCAGGTGTCAACTTAATATTGAATACTTCCCAGTTCACATGAACCTGAAGGTCATTTTGGCCGGTTTCTTTAATTTGTAAGCGCTTACTTTTAAATTGAATAGAGCTCTTTGTCAATTCAATTTTGATAATATTTTTTCAGAGATAGAGATCTCTTATGTATAATGTGTACACAGACATATAATATAAACAGGGCCCCTTTCTGTTCCAGCAAAGAAAGGACACAGTGAGGAACATACACAATGGTGGGTTGCCCCAGGGTAAACTTCTCAGCTTCCTGAAGTAGGTCACAAGTAGCTGCTACAGCTCCGAGGCAAGGGGGCTATCCCTTCTAGTCGTTTTGACAAGTAGGCAGTGGGTCGAGGGATATTCCCCAGGGTTTGAATTAACACCCCAAGGCTGATGCCTTGTCTCTCCTGTACATACAGTTTGGAAGGTTTCTTAAATCCTTGAGGCAGGACTGTCCAACAATACTGTTAGACTACCTGTGTTTCTGGGTCCTGCCATTTAAAAGTAAACAGCTGCTGTGATTCTTCTGCAATAGGAATGCAGAAAAAAGCATCTTTCAAGTCCAGGACTGAAAACCAGCTGTATTCTCCTGGAATAGTTGTGAGCAGAGTGTATGGATTAGGTACCACAGGGTGTAAGTCTTGGACTACTTCATTAATAGCCCTCAAATATTGGACAAAGTGATACTCTGCTGAGTTTGGCTGTTTGACTGGGAGGATAGGGGTGTTATATGGGGACTGCAAGGTTTAGTCAGTCCTGTTTTCAAAAACTTTCCCATAATTGGCTGAATACTCTTTTGGGCCTCTTGTCTCAGAGGATATTGTTTTAGATTAGGTGTCCCAGAATCCCTTTTACAAAGGAGATCTCGTCCCAAAAGGGGGATTGGACACTCTGGATGTTTCAGGGTGAGGTCCCCTAGTTGGCATTCTAGAAGTTGTAAGAACGAACGGTTTTCTACTTCTCCAGAAACTCCCGTGACCGGGATAAACTGAGATGTTTTCTGTGCCACCTTGGTATTTACCACAGAATATGTGGCACCCGTATCATTTAGAAAGTCAAACATACAGTATTTATTTTTCTCTTTCTGACTTACTTCACTCTGTATGACAGACTCTAGGTCCATCCACGTCACTACAAATAACTCAATTTTGTTTCTTTTTATGGCTGAGTAATATTCCATTGTATATACCATATGCTAACACATATATATGGAATCTAAAAAAAGAAAATGGTCATGAAGAACCTAGGGGCAGGATGGGAATAAAGACACAGACCTGATAGAGAATGGACTTGAGGATACGGGGAGGGGGAAGGGTAAGCTGGGACAAAGATAGAGTGTGGCATGGACATATATATACACTACCAAATGTAAAATAGATAGCTAGTGGGAAGCAGCCGCATAGCACAGGGAGATCAGCTCGGTGCTTTGTGACCACCTAGAGGGGTGGGATAGGGAGGGTGGGAGGGACGGAGACGCAAGAGGGAAGAGATATGGGGATATATGTATATGTATAGCTGATTCACTTTGTTATAAAGCTGAAACTAACACACCATTGTAAAGCAATTATACTCCAATAAAGATGTTAAAAAAAAAAAGTATATCAAAATGCATCCCACATAGCAAAAGTTAAAAAAAAAAAAAAAAAGTCAATCAACTTGTTCCCCACTGTCAGAGTTACCCGGGGCTCCTGTGGGGGAAATTAGAATCAGATGCCTCAAGTCCAAGGGAGTCCTCGGGCCTCTTAATTCATTATCAGAGTTTTCCTCTCTTTCTACCATGTGAGAGGCTCCTGTCTTCCTTCTGTTATTCACCTCCTTATTCTAGAGACTCTGATGGATCCTCATTTGGTTTTTGTTTTATCTCCTAAATTTTGTTTAAGCTTTTTTGTCTAGGTCCCTCCTTGGGTTTTCTTTCAGACCGCCGCACCATAAGGTGGCAGCCCTCTGACTCCTTTTCCTCCTGATGCAATAGCATAAATGCTTCTACATACGAAATCTCATCTCTTTTCCCTGCTCTTTTGCAAAACACTTCTAATTGTGAGATCGTATAATAATTGAGTGAGCCATTCAGGGGCCATCGCTCCTCTGATCCTAACATATATTGGGTCCACACCCTATTACAATAATATATCACCTCTTTCTTAGTCATAGGCTCATGGCTATGTTTTGCCCATTTATCTAATATATGCCCCAAAGGGCTCTCCTTTGGGATAGATGGAGTATTTCCCATTTTTATAAGTTTGATAACACCAAAACACAAAAGATGCAAACAAATTCCAACACAAAAGATACAAGCAAATTCCAACACAAACAAATTCCAACATTGATGCACACAAAACAAAAGCAAATGAACCGGTTCCCATATCAGGTAGAGTCCAACAATTCCCCTCTCCAGTAGGGTACCCCAACCAAATGCAAAACAAATTGAGGGGGGAATTTATTCCTGGTTATACACACCAGAGCAACTTACCCAGCAAAGGCCGAGTCCGTCAACTCACAGAAGTTCGTCAACTCCTTGCTCCAACTGCCAAGTGCTGGGGTAGCTGGTGCTGCTTCAGGGAATTTTGAAGGGAATATCCTCAGGACAAATGGTCCCAGCAGCTGCTAGGGCCTTGCCCCAAAATTCCCTGACCCGGGCCGGCTAGCCACGAGCAGCAAGGCTCCTGGATGGCTAAGCCAAATTTGTTACCGAGTCCAAGTTCGCTCTGCTTGCTGCACAACAGGCCAATAAACTGGGAGGTGAGGTGTCGAGGCAAGGAATAGCGACTTTATTAGGAAAGCCAGGCATCTGAGAAGATGCCAGACTAGTGTCCTAGAGTACCATCTTATCGGGGTCTGGATGCTAGTTTCTTTTATAGAACAGAGAGGGGGAGGAGGTGAGGAATTAAAGTAAAAAGGCCATAAGTCTTGCAAAATATCTCCTAGTTTTTATCAGCCTCAGGGAGGGGATGTGTTAATTTCTTCTTTTCTGCAGCCATTCACAGGTGGGCAGGGTCAGGGTGTTTCCCTGTGAGCTGAACAAAGGCACTTTTTTTTTTTTATTAATTAATTTTTATTGGAGTATAGTTGCTTTACAATGTTGTGTTAGCTTCTACTGCACAGCAAAATGAATCAGCCATACATATACATATATCCCCTCCCTTTTGGATTTCCCTCCCATTTGGGATACTACAGTGCATTAAGTAGAGTTTCCTGGGCTATAAAGTATGTTCCCATCAGTTGTCTATTTTATATATAGTATCAATAGTGTATATGTGTCAGTCCCCATCTCCCAATTCCTCCCACTACCCCTTTCCCCCTTGGTATCCATACATTTATTTTCTACCTCTGTGTCTCTATTTCTGCTTTGCAAATAAGATCATCTCTACTATTTTTCTAGATTCCATATATATGCATTAATATATGATATTTGTTTTTCTCTTTCTGACTTACTTCACTCTGCATGACACTCCCTAGGTCCATGCACGTGTCTACAAATGACCCAATTTCGTTCCTTTTAATGGCTGAGTAATATTCTATTGTATATATGTACTATACCTTCTTTATCTATTCCTTTGTTGATGGACATTTAGGTTGCTTCCATGTCCTGGCTATTGTAAATAAAAGGCACTTTAGCTTAACATTCAGGCAGAGGGGCAGGTTTCCCTGAGGCAGGCCATTATGTATGCCTATAGCTAGAGACAGAACAAAAACAATGGAAAGCAAAGGTCACAGTAAAAGAAACGGATCCAACATGGAGTCAAATTTTGTTCTTCCCTGTTACAGTAGTACAAGCACAGCCTTCTCTCTCAAGTCTCTCCCAGCACCGTCCCTCCCCTTTCCTAGGTTTTGAAAGATGCCAAACTTGCACCCTATTTACCTGCCTAAACTAGGGGTCTTGCAGCCCCCGTCTCCTCCACTTCAACTCCCTCCCTCCCCCAGAAGTTCTCCGACCTCCATTGACTCACCCTTCCTTTTAGAACAGGAGAGAGTGTGTGTGTGTGTGTGTGTGTGTGTGTGTGTGCGCGCGCGCGCGCGCAGTTGCAGGCCCTAGGTGTGGGATTGGCAACTATTAGCATCTCCAAGGGATCCGCTATGCTAGCTGCCACTGTGCGCCTGCGCCCCGCTGCCTGCTCCCACTCCCCCCTCCCCTCTGCCACGTCTGGATTCACTGCGGCACCCAGTGCAGCTTCCCGCCTCTGCCACGTATGGGTTCAGTGCGTCACTCAGTGCAGCTTCCGGCCTGCTAGCCCGGTAGGAGGGGCACTCAGTGCAGCTTCCGGCCTGCTCACCCAATAGGAGGGGCTCTGGCAGGAGGTTGGTCCCAGCAGGCCTTGCAGGGCGACTCGGAGCTCACGTGTGACCCGTGGCACTTGCGTCTGCCATTTTGGGGTTGGCGCAGTGAGGGGATCTGCCTTACTTTCTGTGAGGAAAGCCGGACCGTGACAGAGGAAAGAGGCCGAGGAGGAGGCCAGGACTGGGCTAGAACTGAAGGAGGACTGAGCCGGGAGGTGAGGGGCTTTACTGGTGGTGGCGGCGGCGGCGGCAGGCGGCATCTCCCGTGAGGCGGTTGGTTGACTAGGCCGCAGCGGCCATGGCCGTGCACTTTGGGGACCATGCCAGCGGGTTCCGCCACAGCGAGGTGATCAGATTCATCAACAATGAAGTCCTCATGAACGGGGGCGGCCCTGATTTCTACACGGCCTTCTGCTCGCGGTCCTGGAATGAGGTAGAGGATCAGCTGCGCGTCGTCGTCACTGACCCGCAGGTGCCGTGCGCCACCAAGAGGGCCTGTGCCTGGAGCGCGCTGGCCTTGAGCGTGCGTGTGGGCGCGAGGCAGCGGGAGCAGCAGGCGTGCTGGATTCGGCAGCTCCAGGAGAAGTTAGGGGAATGCGAGGCGGCTTCCCGGGCCGTCTCCTGCGAGTTGAGGCGCCTGTGTGAGGGGCACGAGGAGGCAGCAGTGCAGCTGCAAAGCACGCAGGCCGCCTTGCGGGAGGCATTGGATGAGCGAGATATGTTGCATGGGCAACTGCTCCAGCTCCAGAGATTGGTCCATGTAGCCCCATTGGCCCATGAAATGGTGCCTCAGCCTCAACCCGAGCAGCTTGGGGCCACAGCGTGGGCCATGGATGCAGGGGAGCAAGGCCAGATGGTAGCTGTGGAGGCACAGGGTGTGCCTCAGTCAGAGGGCCAGATGGCAGCCACAGCAGCTGTGGTTTATGTACCGGGGTCCCAGAGCCCCTGGGCCCAGGTCATGCAACCCCCTGTGCCAGTGCAGGTGCCACAGCCATTCGCATTCCGTGTGCCATTCCCAGCAGGATTCCCGTACTCGACATCTTTACCATCCTCAGCAGTTACGGAAGGAGCAGCCACCGCGACAGCAACAATAGCAGCAGTCACACCCCAGAGCTCTACTCCGGGAACCTACCCACCTGGCCTGTGGGCTGCAGTGGGGGCCCAGGAAGAGATAGCCCTACCGTATGGCCAGAATTGCTGCTGCCAGGAATATACCGAGAACCTCCAGGGGGAATATTCCCTGGGAGACAGCAGGAGCCACAGCCAGAACGAATATCCACTGCTGCTCCAGGAAACATATCCCCTGGGGAAGAGCGAGAGGCACAAGCAAGAAGAAGGTCCAGAGAATTCCCAGGGGACATCCTCCCCGGGAGGCAGCACAATCCATGATGTGAGAAAAAGCCCAAAGAAACAGCAGCCTCAGGAAAAGAAGGCCAAGCAACCAAAAGGGAAAAAAGCCTCAGATTCCCAGCATCGGGGGAAGCCTGCCTCATGCTTCAGTCCTAATAATTGGGAGTGCCCGTCGTGTAAAGTGATGAATTTTCAATGGCGCAAGGTGTGCTATAAATGCAAGAAAGTCTGCATGGCAGTTGAGAGTGAAGGCCCGGACCCAGGACAAACCCAGTAATTTCAGGAAGGTAAGTAAGAATGGAAACACTCCAAAGAAAAACCAATTTCCTAACAACCTCCCCTCTTTTTTTTTTTTTTTTTTTTTTTTTTTGCGGTACGCGGGCCTCTCACCGCCGTGGCCTTTCCCGTCCCGGAGCACAGGCTCCGGATGCTCAGGCCCAGCGGCCATGGCTCACGGGCCCTGCCGCTCCGCGGCACGTGGGATCCTCCCAGACCGGAGCATGAACCCATGTCCCCTGCATCGGCAGGCGGACTCCCAACCACTGTGCCACCAGGGAAGACCCCCCACCTTTTGATTAAAAAGTAATTCATTTACTTCACAGGAAATTTGAAAACCAAAATCATGATATAGAAAATTAAATGAAATAATTCATTATCCCATTACCCAAATTAAGCAATTTTTATCATCTGAGTACACACACAAATATATATACACACACACATTTATATTCTTATTTTGTACATTTATTTTAACAAAGATAGACCACTTTGAGTATCACACTTTTAAAATAAGGGATTTCTCCTCATTTCTTGTGTGTTTGCAGGGGCTGGATTCTGGATGGCTGATGCTGATTCGTTGACACCCTGGAGATGCTGAAGTCATGAAGAATTTATTTTCTTTTTCACTCATGTCTGTTTTATTAACCTTCTTTTCCTGAAAATACCATGTCTTTGCCTGGGAACAGCCATGTGTTTTTAGAGTTATAAGCTGTATTGAATTTTAGGAGCACTGCTTTTCCTTGAAAATGCTATTGTTGCTTTGTAACCTACTGTAGTATTCATGTTTTCTTCTTGTTTTTAAGTTTTATAGGTGAGGGCCTCTTTTTGTGTCTCTGAGCCCCACAGAATTTGCTTGTTGCTGAAGAATCTGAACCTGTCCCATTAGAAGATCTCTCAAGAGTCTAAAGAAATAACTCTTCGTTTCTGACTGACCCACACCTCAGTGAGACCCCCATCCCCCCACCACTGGCTGAAGCCAAGAAGAGTGAGAAGTCGGGGAAGAAGAGATGCTTTGGCACTTATTAGGGGGAAAAGGGGGGCAAAATAATTTTGTTAGGATTTCTCTGTTGGGACATGGAGTTAATTCAGAAGTGTTGGGGGGGATTGCAGTGTTAAATACTATAGATGATAGCAAATTTGTTGGATTTCATTTAAGTAATTAGTTATTGATTGCCTAGTGTATGATAGGAGCTAGAATTATGTGGAATTATCTAGTGCACACATAACTCTTTTTGGTGAGTTTGGTTAGATGACAGGAGAGAGCATAATTTGAGATACATTACAGATCAGAGGTGACATATTTGTCTTGCATGTATTGTAACCTTCAGGTAAACCTAATTGATATAACATCCAGATATTTTTGCAGCTCTGGGAGCAACCTCAAAGAGACTTTAATGGAAGGACTTGATTGCTGAACTGCTCATCTCACTGGTCCCATGTGAGACAAGTGAGTAGTGGCAAAGAGTGGAAAAGTGGCCTAACAAAATTGCAGGCAGGACTTTTCTGATTCCTCATTTCCTCCCTTGAGAGGGACAGCTAGTTTCCTGGTTGCCTGAAAGACCATTGGGCGACTGTCTTAAAGAAGGACAGTGCTTGGGGGAGCGTTTGAGCCCTCAGCTTCGGGCAGCCACCATCCCAAGCCCCTTTCTGGTCAGTGGATGAAGAACAAAATGGATTCCAAGGACAGGCATCGTGCTTTGGATGGCGCTTCTCTTGGGAGGACTAAATGGGTTAAAACTAGAACTGGACTGGGACGAGCATGCTTGAGAATGCTCGTGGGCCCTTCTCTTCCACTTGGTGTGTTCTCTGCCAGCTTCTCAGAGGCAAGTGGAGCCCCGGGGCTGGGAAGTCAGATCAGCCTCCAGTCTGAGCAAAACGTGTCCTCGAGTTCCCCCAGGAGATTCCAGCTCACCAAGCTCAACCTTTGTCAGAGGTTTCCTGATTCTAACTAGTAATAAAGAGTGTGCACTTACTTGCTGTGTCTTCTGTGTAGTGTGTACCTCGGGGCAGGTTTGCTCAGAAGCTGCAGTTTCAATCTGCATTTTCCCTCCATCCCACTGAGGTGACAGAAAATCCAATCTCATTCACTATTTAAGGGCCTCTCCTCTTCCTGTGAATTACCCAAGAATGGGAGGGGGAGGGCCTTCTATGGGGCTTTCAATCCATTGTTATTGTCCCTGGTACTCTCACTGTCCCAAGTCCACGTGGTCCCTTGAGGGTGGGCATGTCTGCTTCTCCACAGCCAGTGGGGGTTGGAGGTGTCTTCCAGTGCCAGAAGCCCTAATGCCAAGGGTCCAGTCTCTCTAAATACCCCATGCAGCCATTTCCCTCTGGGGCTGTGCCTTCTCCCTGGGGTCCTGGCATGGAGTAAGGAGTGCTTAGGTATCGTAAGCAGCATTCTCCTCCTTTCTGTTCTCTAAGTCACTCCTGTCTCTCTTAGCCTAATTCGGTTCAAGTGGTCAGGATTGTAGAAAACCAAATACAGGCTGGCAGCATAAACCTCCCCTGGGATAAGGGGGGCCAAGATCTGAACACCTTTGGAATGGGTATGGTGAGATGAGGGGGTGGATGATAAAAATGACCATCGTACCAGAACTCTCTTCTCTCAGAGATGACTAACCGTTAACAACCTTGGTTACTTGGGATAGGAGTAAAGGAAAAGAAGAGGGCTGTCGGGGGAATAAACGTGAAACTGTTTGAGGGGGAGGAGAGGAGATACTATGATATTTTGTAGATCCTAATGTCCCCTGTACACTTGGAAAGATGGGCACGTGCTGGTATTTTTCCTGCTGTATCTAAATTCAGTGCTGGTGCAATAGAGGAAGAGTATAAATGGTGGTGGAGCAAAGGAGGAAAGAATCAGGCCTGGCAGCAGCTAATGCCATTATTGATGGTAGTCCCTTACAGGCACTTATGAAGGTGGTGATGCTGGAGGAGGGATATGGGTATTTCTCTGAGCAGGAGAGTGCAGGGGAGGTGGGAAGAGGCCTTTTATTTTTTTTTATTTTTTAATTTTTTTTTTGCAGTATTTGAATTAAATACGATGAAAACTTGGTTTACTTTTTTTTTTGACATCTTTATTGGGGTGTAATTGCTTTACAATGGTGTGTTAGTTTCTGCTTTATAACAGTGAATCAGTTATACATATACATATGATCCCATATCTCTTCCCTCTTGCATCTTCCTCCCTCCCACCCTCCCTATCCCACCCCTCCAGGCGGTCACAAAGCACGGAGCTGATATCCCTGTGCTATGAGGCTGGGGAAGAGGCCTTTTAAATCCTGTGGGAGCTTCAGAGCAAGAGAAGAAAAAAATCTGTGTGGAGAAAGTGAAGGATCATAGCAATATTCTCTTCCACTGCACCTCCTCACCCATTCTATCACTCATACCTGCTACTGGACTCTACACAGGAGCAGTGCCTTCAAACACCCATTCCCATTTCCACAATTAGTATACCATCTATCATTTAACCCCTTCCACTCCCACTAACAAAAGCAGAATCAGAAGCATGTCAAATAAGAGCACTTCCTGTGAGAGCATCTGCTGCTAGCATAGCATATTGGCAGGTGTGGGTTACGGAAAAAAGCCCCTGTGGTAGACAAGAGGTGGCGGCAGCTTCAGTGGCAGAATGGACAGGAACAAAGGGCTCAGCATTTCTTAAGATCCCTTAGGGATGAGAGAATTATACCTTGTAAAAACCAAGGGACTGGAATGATGAAAGTGGTAAAAAATGATTCCTGGGATGCAACCATGCTTCAAATGAAGGAGATGTCTGATTCTGGACAGGAGTTCTGTCTCCTTATGGGGCAGTCCTCTTTGATTTCAGAAATGTAAGAGAGAACCAAGGAGATCTGAAACAACAGAAATCAATTTCCTGGGTAGGTCTCTGGTTATAAATATAGCTATATTTTAAAAAAGCTATAAACATAGCTTAATTTCACTTTAGAAAAATTAGAAAACAGAAAAAAAGAAAAAAAAGATTCAACCAGAATCTCACCACTAGAGGTACCACTGTTTATATTTTTATGTGTTTAATTCCATACCTGTACACATACACACACAGACTGGCATGATACATTTTTTAAAAACATCCTTTACATGCAATTGTACGTATTTTATAGCCTTTTTTTGTGATTAAAAAACCAACATGAGATCTACCCTCTTCACAAAATTTTAACTGTAAACTTTTACTACACTGTTAACTATAAACACAATGTTGTACAGCAGGTCTCTAGAACTTTTTCATCTTGCATAATTGAAACTTTATAGTCTTATTTTAAATTAATTAATTTATTTTTCTTTTACACCTGGGTGCCCCAGTGTTGGAGGCCCCTTGTCCCAGACTCCTCCGTAAGGAGTGTGGCTCATGCCACCCATTAAGCCCAATCCTCCTCAATACCTTCCCTCCTACTCAAGAGTCACAGTGCAGCACCGCCTCTGCTCAGGGCCTGTGGCCAGGTGTCCGGGACAGGGCTCTGGCTCCGAGACTGTGTAGGGGCAGGACTGCCGGAGGCCAGAACGGGGGAATGGACTGCACATGCAAGGGGCGCAAGTCTCTCCTGGGGCAGTGATGTGGGCCTCTGGCCAGGAACCATGGGGCCCCAAGGTCCAAGGCCAAAGCAACCCGAACACACCGGTTCCGCTGCACATCGTTGGGGCCAGTTGTTTCTCCCAGCAGTAGTTAGGTGTCTAGAATTCGTCCCAGGAGACCATCGCTGCCTGTACCTGGAGCCTCTCCCCTGAAGAACAGACTCAGGGCACTGCTCTCTCGGACCCAGCCCAACTGCCAGC
This sequence comes from Globicephala melas, assembly GCF_963455315.2. NCBI lineage: Eukaryota > Metazoa > Chordata > Mammalia > Artiodactyla > Delphinidae > Globicephala > Globicephala melas. The sequence continues at coordinate 22,426,437 of NC_083335.1, read as the reverse complement.
ACCCTGCGATGAGGAAACGGGCCCATTTACCCAAGCCCCTCCATCCGTAAATGTTCCCTTTTCAACAGCATAGGGGATGCCTGCAGGCCGGGGCGAGGACCAGGGCCTGGTCCGGCTGGATGGAGTGTGGGGTTTGCCGGGAAGGTAAAAACAGAGTGCAGTTGGAGCGCGCAGGGTATACTTTGTGGCTTCGGGTGTGTGTGGAGGTGTAAATGTGGGTACAGATGGAGGGGCAGGGAGAGAATGGCCTGGGGCGCGCTGACTGCGAGGCGTGGCTTACAGGATGGCAGAATTAGGCTCAAGGTGTGGCCACCGTTACTACATTCCCCAGAGGAAACCAAATCTCGCGGGATCTCTCGGGATCTCGCGGGATCTCGGGGGTTCTACGGGGGCTGGCAGGACAGCCCTAGGGTGAGAAATACCGGCGTGTGGCGGAGGCCAGAGGCCTCTGGTCCCAGACTCGTTCACAAGGAGTCTGGTTCGCACCACCTATCAGGCAAACGCCATCCTCGTCGATGCGTCATCCCCCCTGTACTCCCCCACTGAGAGTCACTGTATGGCGCCTGTTCGCAGGGGCCCGTGGCCCGGTGCTGGGGACCGGGCTCAGGCCCGGAGGCTGAGCAGGGGCGGGACCGGGACTGCTGACACCAGAACGGGTGAGTGAACTGTGCATGTGATATATTAATATTAACATTTTAATATTAATCCGTGAACAGCATCTGCAAAAGTGTATGTGATAAGATATTCTCATAAGCCCTAAGTATAAGAGGCTGGGGGCAAATCACAGCTACACGACCCGAGCAACCTGTGATGGAATGAGCATAGGGAAACAATGGATCATCTCACAGACCAGAAAATAGGAAAACCCTAAAATACTCTGCGAACCCAAGTACTCTACAAGTATTTACTAGAGAGTACAGTGGACCAATTTGAGAAAAGCAAGTGGAACTAGAATGGGTGCAAGCGGTATGTGGTAAGGTTGATGGGGTTGGATCACCTAGGCGTTATGAACTCTCAAAACTGCATCCCAAGCTCCCTTCCAGGACAAACGCACATTGAGAGGAGAGATGTCATTCTGCTTTGTATTCTCTTTTATAATAACTTTGTTTGGGATTTTACTTCTGTCATTTTCTGTTGCTCATTTTTAAATGAAATTAGTTTTCCTGAACTTGTAGAAAGAGGCACGTTCAGCAGAGCTTTTTTAACATCTCACAGCTCATATTTTTTGATTCGGTGTGGTCTTCAAAAAGCAGTTTGGTTTCTTACGGTTCTGGAGGCTGGAAGTTCAAAATCAAGGTGTTAGCAGAGTTGGGCTATGAGGGGTGTGCAGGAAGGATCTGTTCCAAACCTCTCTCCTTAGCTTATAGATGGCCATCTTCTACCAGCTCCTCTTCAAATCATCTTCTCTCTATGTGTGTGTCTGTCTCTGTGTCCATATTTCCGCTTTTTATAAAGATACCAATCATATTGGATTAGGGCCCACCCTAATGACCTCATCTTTAATTACATCTGCAGTGATCCTGTTTCCAAGTAAGGTCACATTTTGAGGTACTGGAGTTTAGTACTGCTTCATCATGTGAATTTTTAGGGGACACAATTCAACCCGTGAGAATCCTAAATATGTTTTTTTCTACTTAGACATCTGAATTTAAGAACAATTAAAACTCTCAAAGCTCTTAGAACTCTTTTCTAGTATAGTGAGTAAAGTAGATTTGAATCTCAGTACTGCCAATTGTTAGCTGTGTGATATTAAGCCAGTTCCTTATCACTTCTGTGCCTCAGTTTTCCCATCTATAAAATGGGAATAATAATACCTACTGAATAAGGATGTTATGGGGATTAAATGAAGTAATATATGAAAACGCACTTAGAACAATACTGGCTTCAGTTTATAAAATAAATTGTATGATTTGTTTTCTCAGAAGTAACAACGAAACCTAACTGGTTAGTATTAAACAGGTAATCTCTCTGAATAGTTACCAAATACAAGCATATGGAAATGTACAATTTTAGACTTTCTTACTAATGAGAGACAGAGTTTCGACTAATATTCCTAATGTGTTTTTTTTCCCCATAAATTTATTTATTTATCGCTGTGTTGGGTCTTTGTTGCTGTGTGCGGGCTTCTCATTGCAGTGGCTTCTCTTGTTGCAGAGCACGGGCTCTAGGCGCGTGGGCTTCAGTAGTTGTGGCCCGCAGGCTCTACAGCACAGGCTCAGTAGTTGTGGCACACGGGCTTAGTCGCTCGTGGCATGTGGGATCTTCGCGGACCAGGGATCAAACCCGTGTCCCCTGCACTGGCAGGTGGATTCTTAACCACTGTGCCACCAGGGAAGTCCCTCCTAATGGTTTTTTAAAAGAGTGATCATTTGGCTGATGGGAACATAGTGCTAAAGAAACAAACTCTTGAGCTCTAGTCTACCTAGGGCAATTAGCTTCACTCATTATCTCCATGATTTAACCAATTGAGTGAATCAGTTACAGATCAATTGGTATAGATGTCACCCATTGAATATAACAAAAGTTTTAAAAGGTAAATCAACTTTTCATTTTTTAAAGCAGTATCGTCTCTTGGTGTTCCTTGTTTTACAAAGAAGAAAAAAGCATTCTTAATTTCTGAAGAAGAAAAAATTTAACTAGCAACACATTAATTTGATTTAAGCAGCTAAAATTTCAGTTGAATGTACCACAATTTCTTTATAATTACAAGCATTGTGGTGTAGCTGGGCCACCATGCCTTTTCTTCTGACTGATCATCTTTCTATACTGTAATCATATTTTGAGGATCAGTCTGTTGCTAAAAGAAGAGTGATTTGTATTGTTGATGTAATAGAATTACTGTGTGAGTGTTGCAAATTGGAGCTTTTCATTACAAACACTGTCATAATTGATCATTTTAGCTATTGAACTTAAATGTAACTCCTAATTTCCACAACTTGAAATCAGTGGAGTACATTTATTTTTAATTAAAAGGATGCCAAAATAAAATCGAGGGAAAATGTGAAAATAAAAACAATAACTTAAAGTACTGTATTAGTTGTTGCTGTGTAATAAATTACCCAGAATTTCACAATTTAAAGCAATATACGTTTATTATCTCACAGTTTATATGGGACAGGAATCTGGATATGGTTTAGCTGGGTCCTCTGCTTCAGGGTCTCTTACGAGGCTGCAGTCAAAGTATCAGCCAGGGCTAGAGGCTCATGTGAAGGCTCCACTGTGGAAGGATTCACTTCCAAGCTCACTTACTTGGTTATTGGCATTTGTGGTAAGCAGGATAATGGTTCCCTAAAGAAGCCTATGTCCTAATCCCTGGAACATGTGAATATGTTATGTTACATGACAAAGGGGAATTAAAGTTGCAGATAGAAATTAAGGTTGTTAATCAGCTGACCTTAAAATAGGGAGATCATCCTGGATTATCTGGGTGAGCCCAGTGTAATCACAAGGGGCATTAAAGGTAGAAGTGGGAGACAGAAGAGAAATCAGTGTGAGAGTGATACAGTGAGCTAGAGCTGTCCATTCATTGCTGCATGGCTTTGAAGATAAAAAAGGGTGGGGTGTGAGTCAAAAAATGTGGTCATGTTGTCAAAGCCAAGTTCATGTGCCCTACGCACAGTGAGGCCAAACAAACCAAAACGTAGGAGTTTGGAGCAGAGAAAGGTTTATTGCAGGACCAAGGAATGAGAATGGGTGGCTCATGCTCAAAAGACCTGAACTCCCCAATGGTTTTCAGGGAAGAGTTTTTATAGGCAAAATTTGGGGGGAGGGCTGCAGGGTGTGTGACCTTCTTCTCATTGCTTGGTGGGGAGGTAACAGGGTGATGTTCCAGGAATCTCTATCATCAGCCTTCTGGTTCCAACCAGTCTGGGGTCCATGTGCTTGTGCTCAGCCTGAAGTTGCCATCCTCCACCCGGGTGGGGGGCTTAGTTCCTGTAGAAGAACTCCGAGATACATATCAGATTGTTATGTATATCCCTTGAGGAGGAACCAGGACCCTGCCACATCGGCTGCATTATCATTTTTTGACTGCCTTTCCTTTATTTCTGCATTCCCTCACTCCTCTAATTAACTGTTTGAATCTGCCCTTTGGAACACAGGGGAGGTCTAAGAGGCTGAAACCTTTTTCCTACCAACAAGAAACGGGAGACAGGAAAGGCTTTTGTACTTGGGAGGGCCACACAGGGTTCTGCTTGATTTCAGTTAGCCTCTAGAAACTGGAATAGGCAAGGAAATGGATTCTTCTCTAGAACCTCCAGAAAGGAATGCAGCACTGCTGATGCCTTGAGTTTAGCCCAGTGAGATTCAATTCAAACTTCTGATTTCCAGAACTGTAAGATAATAAAGTTGTGTTGTCTTAAACTGCTAAGTTTGTGATAATTTGTTATAGCAGCAATAGGAAACTAATGCAGCAGGATTCAGTTCTTCAGGGGTTATTGGAGTGAGGGCCCCAGTTCCTTGCTGGTGGTTGGCTGGAGGCCATCCTTAGTTCCTTGCAATGTGGACCTCTCCAGCTTGATTCATCAGAGCAACCACTCAAAAAGAGCAAAAACAAGAGAGAGCAAGAGAGAGCAAGAGAGCAAGAAAGCAAGGAAGAGAGAGAACTGAAAAGATGGAATTCACAGTGTTTTGTAACCTAGTTACACAAGAGATATCTCATCACTTTTGGTGTATTCCATTTGTTGGAAGCCAGTTATTAGATCCAACCCACAATGGAGGGGAGGGGATTACATAAGATTGTGAACTTGGGGAGACAGGGATCATGGGACTATGTCAGAAGCTGTCTACTACAAGTACTGATACAGAACTCACAGTATTTTCTTCATGTTTAAAATCATGTGAACTTCCAGCTGGCTCACTGTTCTTTGTTTAGTTTTCTCTCTCATCTGTTGTACTTTCTTTAAAATATGTATGCATGTGGATATATAGAAATATGAAGAGAATGTGAATGAAATATTAAATGTTGTGATCTCTGGTGGAAGGATTTCAAGACCTTTAAAATGTTGTTCTTTTCAAGTTTTACAATGAGCATGTTTTATATATATAATCAAAATTAAAATTTTATGAAACTGTTTGAAAAATTAGAAGATAAAACTTTCCACATTTATGAACACCCTGAACTAATTTTGATATGTGCATTGGGTTCTTAGCTTACTTTTTGTTGAATACAGGTCATATTCTGCATTCATGAACCATACACCCCAACACTGTTTTTCATTGCAGAGTAAGTGGGTCATAGGTTTCATTGGAAAAATAATTAAAGGACTTAGAATAAATTAAAAATGTATTATGAAAACACAGAAACCTCTCTTCACCTCTTATAAGAGATACATAGCAACAGAACTTTGAAATAATAAACTGATTCTTTAAAACCACACACACAAAGGTCTTACATGTATCTAACACCTTCAGCTGTTTTTTAATGGAATTTGTCATACCTCTGGATAGTTCCATATTTAGACATGTAGAAGAAAATCTTAACTGAAAAAAAACCACTTTTCCCCTGATTTGTTATAAGTAAGAAGATTTGTTGTAACACTGAAGGTGAAGAATTCTGCTCTGAGGTTTCTCTGAAAAAAAATGACAACGTGGCAGTGATTCAAATTGGGTATCCTTTTGCCTTTATGAGAGAAGCAAAGTGAACATATTGATTTGATTTCCTCATGAGTCACATGACCAGCTAAAACACTAGCAAAGAATAATTCACATATAATTACATTCTGTCCCTAGGAAAAATTGAGTGCTTTATAAAACTGCTTTGAGCTAAGATAATATGAAAAGAAAAACATATTGTCTTTTGGAAAAATATATTCACAACATGGCTCTTTGTTATATTCCTCACTTTTAAAAGAAAGATATAGTATCCATTATTAGCTAGGAGTAATCACCTTTTCATCTGCCTGCAATTTGGTTTTACACACTGAATACTTTGTTTGATTAAAGTAATTCATAGTTGTGTGTGTGTGTGTGTGTGTGTGTGTGTGTGTTTGTGTATGTGATTTCATATGAGAGGCCAATATTTCTCTGAAGCTTAAAGACATAGCTTCTCCTGGCCAGAGAAAAGGTGACCAAATAAACAAGTAACTTTATTTGCTGTGGTACTTAACAGATGCACGTAACATTAGTTTTCTTTTGATCCCTGTTATTTGTGTAAGGTCGGATCTTAACAAACAGCACCACGAAACAGGAAAGCTTCAAGTGAGCTTTATTAGGGAGCGCTCCCGGGCGAGTTTCACTGGTGCGAGAGAAAGGGGCCAGAGAAGTCGCACCCGGGCGAGGGTTGGGCAAGATTTTATAGGGGAAGAAGGGAAAGGGGTGTGGCGAATCCGGGAGGGCGCAGGTTACTCCTTATTTGGTGGTCTCTTCGAGTATCGCGACAATATCCGGTGCCGGTTGCATCAGTCTTGGGACCGTTAGTCCCGCCCCTCGAAAGGCGGGAAGGCTGGGCCGGGTGGAAAGTCCCCAGGTCAGTTTCTGGAACTGGGTGGTCCGGAAAGTCTCCAGGTCAGTTTCTGGAGCTGGGTGGTCCAGAGAGTTTCGGTCTGATGCAACCTGTGAATCTGATTGCGTTCCCCTGCCTCGGGCCAGTTGGCCTTACAATTTGCACTTGTAATATTCTGTGAGATGATAAAAGGGCAAAATAAAACTAATAGTGCCTAATAATAATGATGAGAAAGTGACTGAAGGAATATTTGAAAATGTGTTTATCCTCTATAGCATGAGAGACAGCACATGATGCTGTAGAACTATTTTTAACCTTTAAAAAAATAAATGCAAACATGCATAAGGTTTACTGAGTAAAGGGAACTATATATATTAGAGTATTTGTGTTCATTTATTGTTATTATTTTCTGGTAACTTTTGAAATTTATAGCTGTGGCTTTAAACTGCACAGAACACATCACTCCTGGAAATCATTGGTTTATGTATAATTATGTACATTCATGTGGATAAGATTTATGTTTTGAATACCTAATATTTTAAGTACCTAAGTTTCATGATGATCATATGTTATGATATGCTTTGGGATGCCTAACTATGCTATGATATATTGAAGGATGCCTTACTGCCTAGTGGCCATATAGCTGCTTTCCCAGAAGCAGTGATAAACATGGTTAGGAATGTAACAGTGATTAATACCATTAATGACATGATTAGTGGAACCAGTCATTTTCTTTCAGGTGCTTTTTTTTTTTAACATCTTTATTGGAGTATAATTGCATTACAATGGTTTGTTAGTTTCTGCTTTATAACAAAGTGAATCAGCTATACATATACATATATCCCCATATCTCCTTCCTTTTGCGTCTCCCTCCCAACCTCCCTATCTCACCCCTCCAGGTGGTCACAGAGCACCCAGCTAATCTCCCTGTGCTATGTGGCTGCTTCCCACTAGCTATCTGTTTTATATTTGGTAGTGTATATATGTCTATGCCACTCTCTTTGTCCCAGCTTAACCTTCCCCCTCCCCGTGTCCTCAAGTCCGTTCTCTATATCTGCGTCTTTATTCCTGTCCTGCCCCTAGGTTCTTCAGAACCATTTTTTTTTCTTAGATTCCATGTATATGTGTTAGCATACGGTATTTGTTTCACTCTTTCTGACTTACTTCACTCTGTATGACAGACTCTAGGTCCATCCACCTCACTACAAAGAACTCAGTTTTGTTTCTTTTTATGGCTGAGTAATATTCCACTGTATATATGTGCCACATCTTCTTTATCCATTCATCTGTCGATGGACACTTAGGTTGCTTCCGTGTCCTGGCTATTGTAAATAGAGGTGCTATGAACATTGTGGTAGAAGTCTCTTTTTTTTTTTAACATCTTTATTGGAGTATAATTGCTTTACAATGGTGTGTTCGTTTCTGCTTTATAACAAAGTGAATCAGCTATACATATACATATATCCCCATATCTCTTCCCTCTTGCATCTCCCTCCCTCCCACCCTCCTTATTCCACCCCTCTAGGTGGTCACAAAGCACCGAGCTGATCTCCCTGTGCTATGCGGCTGCTTCCCACTAGCTATCGGTTTTACATTTGGTAATGTATATATGTCCATGCCACTCTCTCACTTTGTCCCAGATTACCCTTCCCCTTCCCCATGTCCTCAAGTCCATTCTCTAGTAGGTCTGCATCTTTATTTCCATCCTGCCCCTAGGTTCTTCATGACCATTTTTGTTAAAATTCCATGTGTATGTGTTAGCATATGGTATTTGTTTTTCTCTTTCTGACTTACTTCACTCTGTATGACAGACTCTAGGTCCATCCACCTCACTACAAAGAACTCAATTTTGTTTCTTTTTATGGCTGAGTAATATTCCATTGTATTTATGTGCCACATCTTCTTTATCCATTCATCTGTCGATGGACACTTAGGTTGCTTCCATGTCCTGGCTATTGTAAATAGAGCTGCAGTGGTACATGACTCTTTTTGAATTATGGTTTTCTCAGGGTATATGCCCAGTAGTGGGATTGCTGGGTTGTATGGTAGTTTTATTTCTGGTTTTTTAGGGAACCTCCATACTGTTTTCCATAGTGGCTGTATCAATTTACATTCCCACCAACAGTGCAAGTGGGTTCCCTTTTTTCCACACCCTCTCCAGCATAGATTGATTGTAGATTTTTTGATGATGGCCATTCTGACTGGTGTGAGGTGATATACCTAGTTGTGGTTTTGATTTGCATTTCTCTAATGATTAGTGGTGTTGAGCATCCTTCCATGTGTTTGTTGGCAATCTGTGTATCTTCTTTGGAGAAACACCTATTTAGGTCTTCTGCCCATTTTTGCATTGGGTTGTTTGTTTTTTTGATATGGAGCTGCATGAGCTGCTTGTAAATTTTGGAGATTAATCCTTTGTCAGTTGCTTCATTTGCAAATATTTTCTCTCATTCTGAGGGTTGTCTTTTTGCCTTGTTTATGTTTTCCTTTGCTGTGCAAAAGCTTTTAAGTTTCATTAGGTCCCATTTGTTTATTTTTATTTTTATTTCCATTTCTCTAGGAGGTGTGTCAAAAAGGATCTTGCTGTGATTTATGTCATAGAGTGTTCTGCCTATGTTTTCCTCTAAGAGTTTGATAGTGTCTGTCCTTACATTTCGGTCTTTAATCCATTTTGAGTTTATTTTAGTGCATGGTGTTAGGGAGTGTTCTAATTTCATTCTTTTATGTGTAGCTGTCCAGTTTTCCCAGCATCACGAAGAGACTATCTTTTCTCTATTGTATATTCTTGCCTCCATTTTCAAGGTTAAGGTGGCCATATGTGCGTGGGTTTATGTCTGGGCTTTCTATCCTGTTCCATTGATCTATATTTCTGTTTTTGGGTCAGTACCATACTGTCTTGATTGCTGTAGTTCTGTAGTATAGTCTGAAGTCAAGGAGCCTGCTTCCTCCAGCTCCGTTTTTTTTCTCAAGATTGTTTTGGCTATTCGGGGTATTCTGTGTTTCCATACAAATTGTGAAATTTTTTGTTCTAGTTCTGTGAAAAATGCCATTGGTAGGTTGATAGGGATTGCATTGAATCTGCAGATTGCTTTGGGTAGTATTGTCATTTTCACAATATTGATTCTTCCCATCCAAGAACATGATATATCTCTCCAGCTGTTTGTGTCATCTTTAATTTCTTTCATCAATGTCTTATAGCTTTCTACATACAGGTGTTCTGTCTCCTTAGATAGGTTTATTCCTATGTATTTTATTCTTTTTGTTGCAATGGTAAATGGGATTGTTTCCTTAATTTCTCTTTCAGATTTTTCATCATTAGTGTATAGGAATGCAAGAGATGTCTGTGCATTAATTTTGTGTCCTGCTACTTTACCAAATTCATTGTTTATCTCTAGTAGTTTTCTGGTAGCATCTTTAGGATTCTCTATGTATAGTATCATGTCATCTGTAAACAATGGCAGCTTTACTTTTTCTTTTCTGATTTGGATTCCTTTTATTTCTTTTTCTTTTCTGATTGCTGTGGCTAAAACTTCCACAGCTATGTTGAATAATAGTGGTGAGATTGGGCAACCTTGTTTTGTTCCTGATCTCAGAGGAAATGGTTTAAGTTTTTCACTATTGAGAACGATGTTGGCTATGGGTTTGTCATATATGGCCTTTATCATGTTGAGGAAAGTTCCTTTTATGCCTACTTTCTGCAGGGTTTTTATCATAAATGGGTGTTGAATTTTGTCGAAAGCTTTCTCTGCATCTATTGAGATGATCATATGGTTTTTCTCCTTCAATTTGTTAATATGGTGTATCACGTTGATTGATTTGCGTATGTTGAAGAATCCTTGCATACCTGGGATAAACCCCACTTGATCATGGTGTATGATCCTTTTAATGTGCTGTTGGATTCTGTTTGCTAGTATTTTGTTGAGGATGTTTGCATCTGTGTTCATCAGTGATATTGGCCTGTAATTTTCTTTCTTTGTTACATCTTTGTCTGGTTTTGGTATCAGGGTGATCGTGACCTTGTAGAATGAGTTTGGGAGTGTTCCTCCCTCTGCTATATTTTGTAAGAGTTTCAGAAGGATAGGTGTTAGCTCCTTTCTAAATGTTTGATAGAATTCGCCTGTGAAGCCTTCTGGTCCTGGGCTTTTGTTTGTTGGAAGAGTTTTCATAACAGTCTCAATTTCAGTGCTTATGACTGGTCTGTTTATATTTTCTATTTCTTCTTGGTTCAATCTTGGAAGGTTGTGCTCTTCTACGAATTTGTCCATTTCTTCGAGGTTGTGCAGTTTTTTGGCATACAGTTGCTTGTAGTAATTTCTCACGATCCTTTGTATTTCTGCAGTGTCAGTCGTTACTTCTCCTTTTCCATTTCTAATTCTGTTGATTTGATTCTTCTCCCTTTTTTTCTTGGTTAGTCTGGGTAATCGTTTATCAATTTTGTTTATCTTCTCAAAGAATGAGCTTTTAGTTTTATTGATCTTTGCTATTGTTTCCTTCATTTCTTTTTCATTTATTTCTGATCTGATCTTTATTATTTCTTTCCTTTTGCTAACTTTGGGGTTTGTTTGGTCTTCTTTCTCTAATTGCTTTAGGTGTAAGGTTAGGTTTTTATTTGAGATGTTTCTTGTTTCTTGAGGTAGGATTGTATTGCTATAAACTTACCTGTTAGAACTGCTTTTGATGCATCTCATAGGTTTTCAGTCATCGTGTTTTCATTGTCATTTGTTTCTAGGTATTTCTTTTTTTTTTTTTTTTTGTGGTACGCGGGCCTCTCACTGTTGTGGCCTCTCCCGTTGCGGAGCACAGGGTCCGGACACGCAGTCTCAGCGGCCATGGCTCACGGGCCCAGCTGCTCCACAGCATGTGGGATCTTCCTGGACGGGGGCAGAAACCTGTGTCTCCTGCATCGGTAGGCGGACTCTCAACCACTGCACCACCAGGGAAGCCCTCTAGGTATTTTTTGATTTCCTCTTTGATTTCTTCAGTGATCTCTTGATTATTAAGTAGTGTATTGTTTAGCCTCCATGTGTTTGTATTTTTTACAGATTTTTTCCCTGTAGTATCTAGTCTCATAGCGTTGTGGTCAGAGAAGATTCTTGATAGGATTTCAATTTTCTTAAATTTACCAAGGCTTGATTTGTGACCCAAGATATGATCTGTCCTGGAGAATGGTCCATGAGCACTTGAGAAGAAAGTGTATTCTGTTGTTTTTGGATGGAATGTCCTATAAATATCAATTAAGTCTCTCTGGTATTTTTGTGTCTTTTAAAGCTTGTGTTTCCTTATTTATTTTCATTTTGGATGATCTGTCCATTGGTGAAAGTGGGGTGTTAGAAAGTCCCTTACTATTTGCTCCCAGCAAATCCGTCTGCAATGGGGCTTCAGGTTCCATTTATCCAATAGTAAAATAAAAGTGAAAAGAAAATCTGCCATAGCATTATTTTATTTTATTTTTTTTAATATGTGTGAGTGCAGGTATACAGATATTTTGAAAATATTCACGTGAAATTTTGTCTCCTTTAATCTGTCAGTCATCAGAGAGATATATTACTTTTCATGTAACTACTTGACGTTTATCATGGAGTTTATTATACTTTTTGCTTTAAAATATATGTTTCTACTGCTAGTTTCAAATTTGTTTTATGCCAGTAGAGTGTCAGCTAACAGGTATCATGTAAAAGGTTTAATGTAAGGATTTGCAGTCCTGTGGAGTTTTAATATTCTATCTTTTAAAATTATTATAATTTAGAGACAATGCTTAGTCTACAAAAGGATGTATAGCATATATATTTATTTTTAAAAGTATTTACTTTGGACGTTGGAAAGGACCTTAAAGGTCATTGAACATCAGAACATTCCAATACTTCAGTCCTGTTTGCAACATTCCTTAAAGTGATTGTTTGGTTTGCAAGTGTCCAAGTAAATAGTTTACTCCCTCATTCTACACAAGAACTTATAACCTCTGGAGAAAGGAGAGTTTTTCCTATACCAAGATGAAAGCTGACATGTGGCAACTTTCACCCAGCAGTCCCATTTCTTCTTTTGGGAGTTTACAGAAGTAATCTAGTGTCTTTCTGTTGACTTCTCTTTTTCAGATTAAATATTACTAGGTTCTTTACCTATTCTTCATGTAAAATGATTTCAAGTTTTCTCATCATTTTGACTGCTTTCATATAAACAGATTCTTAAATTATCACTCACAAAACTGAACACCATACTCAGGTGTGGTCCAAGCAAGATTATTTACTCCCATCTTTTATTTATTTATTTAATTTTATTTTATTGCAGTACGCGGGCCTCTCACTGTTGTGGCCTCTCCCGTTGCGGAGCACAGGCTTCCGGACGCGCAGGCTCAGCGGCCATGGCTCACGGGCCCAGCCGCGCCGCAGCATGTGGGATCTTCCCGGACTGGGGCACGAACCCGTGTCCCCTGTATCGGCAGGTGGACTCTCAACCAATGCGCCACCAGGGAAGCCCTGACTCCCATCTTTTAAATACTATGCTTGTATTAATATAAGCTAAATTGCAACCCACTTTTTGAAGGCTAACTCATTTTGTATTAATTTTAAATTAAAATGTCCAAATCTTTTTCTTTTCTATATTTTGTTAATATGTATTGTTGCTGAGTCACGTCTTTCCCATGCTGCACTTGTAGAGTTGGTTTTTTGAATCCAAATTCAGGACCTTACACTTATCTCCATAATTATTCATCTTGTTAGATTTTACCTGTCATTTGCCAAACGTGTGATGATCAATCCATAGTGATTCTGATTTTTGCCAACAAAAGCATTTTCTCCTCTGCCCAGATATGTGGCGTCTACTAATATCCTAGATATGCCATTCATATTTTCAGAGAATTCACTAATCAAATTATTAAACAGGCCACAGACCAGAGAACTTCTTTGGCATATTGTTGATCTCCTTTTAGGTTAACATTATTCCATTTTAGGTCGACATTATTTTGTTAAATTGCATCCTTTGTTTTAGTTATTCAACTAGTTATACATTCCCTTAACTTTAGTGTCATCTGGCCCACATGATACTATCCTGTTAAAATTTCTCTAGCCTGTTAAAATCTGGCAAAAATCTGATATCTAAAGATACTATTTTGGAGTGTATCCTTTGTCTACCAATTATTTACCCTTCCAGAAGAGAAAATTAAAATTAAAGTGAAGTGGGTTTTGTTTGTTTGTTATTTTTAGAAAATTTGTTGAGCCAGCAAAAAAGTTCTTCAGTGGCTGCTCTAGGACATGGTTCTGAAAGCATCATGGTGGTGCTTTACCTGTTACTGAATTACTTCATGAAATCAAATCAAACATTATTTACTGACCACTTACTCTGTTCAGAGTACTGCGATAGACAAGTAGGACACCAAGAAATAACTATATGATCCTTTTTAATGAAACACATTGTATTTTTACTGTCACAGACTGCTCTATACCTCAGTGTTAGCTAATCACCTTACAATTCTGTGGCTGTGATCACAAGGGGGACTTTGTGACCAGGGCCAGTCTCTCTGTGAGAGATTATGAATGGCACATTGTGAACACATCCTGTCAGAAATGAAAACCAAATCCCAAACTTTAATGTAGTCCTTTTCGATTTTTTTTAAGTACAAAAGATATGCATTTTATATCAAGGCGTATTGTATATGTGTGTGTGTGTGTGTGTGTATATGAATGTATGTTTATATATGTGTGCACATAAGTATATGTGCATATATATAATTATATTGCACATGTGTATGTAATGCAAAACAAATATTTCACAATATAATATTTACCCTTCTTTGCTGGTTTTTCTAAGCTGTGTAGTCTATTAAAATTGTTTAATTTGGTGACACTAAATTTCTCTGATGATGGTGGGTTTGCCATATTAGCCTTAGTCTTGAAATAGGGAGACATATACTCAAAGGTAGCAGAGATACATTCCTAGTCGAAGCACAATGAGGATGTATAGCCCTCTATATTGTCTAGGCCACCATCTCGTCTATGTGATCTAGGGTATGGTTCTTTGTAGGTTAGGGTATTCCAGGGAGAATGTTTATTTGTCTAGTCTTCCTTGGGGAAGGATAGATGTGAGCAGAATGTTGGCGGCAAGGATGCAACTGAACATTTATAAAGTGACTATTATGTACCAGCCACCGTTTAAGGTATTTTGCAAATCTGGTTAATTTGGCCTTCAAAAAGAAGTGAGGGTCAGAGACTACAGTAATCTCTCTAAGGTCACTGAATTCCTTTATCTAAGAAGCCTGAATTTAGGCCCAGAAGTCTTTCTGACTTCAGAGCCTATGTACATTCTTCTATGCTGCATTAACTTGCACTTTAAAATCGGACTAGCTTTTATGTATTTGAACTGCATTTTCCTTTCCACCCAATTCATAAAACTTCAGTTGTCTTTCGAGCAAGATTTCTCCTTTGGAATACAGATTGTTGTACTCCAAGTCCCTTCTGTATTCCTTATTTGAGACTCAGATTTGTATGGTGGTTAATAGCATAGACTCTAGAGACTCTGGAGCCAGATATCCTGGGTTTGAATTTTGGCCCTTCCACTTTGTTAGCATGTAAACTTGGACAAGTTATTTAGCCTCTCAGTGCCCAAATTTTCTCATCTGTAACAATAAGATATTAGTAGCTACCTCATAGGGTTCGTGTGGGGATTAAAGTGAGTGAGTAATGTAAAGCACTTAGATGGTATAGTGCCTTGCACATAGTGCTATATAAGTGTTATTATACATGTCCTGTGTGCTTACCTGTAGGCTGCATTCTGTTTCAGAAGAATAGCTAGCTGCCTGTTATGCTGTGTGAGATGCTGAAAGGACCAACTGGAAGAAAACTGTCTCATAATGCACTTTCATGGTGTTCCTTCTGACTTGGTCTGAAATTCTAGCCATTAGAGTTACTGATGGAAAACACAGAGAGAAGGAGGGGGCACTATCTCCAGAAGGACTCAGCAACTAACTCAAGTTACTAGGAAACTATGTACTCTCTTGTTCTCTGACATTAAACCAGACTTAAATATATCTGATTAAACTGGGGACTGGTAAAGGATGGAGAGGCCTAGCAGGAGGAGTTGTGGCCCATTGCCTCCAGCCCTGCTTCAATCACGGGGCTGTTTGCCTCCTCCACTCCTAGAGGCAAAATTAGCAATCTCCCTCCCCCTTGTGTATATATCCTGGGTCACTCGCTGAGCCCTAATTAAAGTTAACCTCCAAATAGTCAGTTTGAACCATATAATTGAGAGTTTACTGTATTATTCCCATTTTAAATATGAGGAAGCATAAAAAGGCTAAATAATTTGCCTTATTTGACAAATGGATATGTGGATATGTGTGGCGTTATTGACATTTTGGTACAGATAATTCTCTGTTTTAAGGGGCTATCTTGTGCATTGTAGGATGTTTAATACCTTCCCTAGTCTCTACCAGTAGATACTAGTTGCACTCACCAGCTGTGCTAACCAAAAATATCTCTAAACATTGCCAAATATTCTGGGCATTTGAGGACAGGGTATAAAATTACCTCCTGTTGCGAACCACTGCCTTAGATCATAAGCTTGTAAGGTGGGAGCTGGGATTCAAACTCAAGTCTACCTGATTCAGAATCCCATGATTTTTAACATTATGTGAAACTGTTCCTAAGAATGTGACATAGATATGCCCTGAATGGCCAAGCAGAATAAAGGAGTACATGCAACGAGAAGTCAGGTGTGGATGCCCAACTTGACCTAACTCATGATGACTGAAAAACTCGTTATAAATGGCTTCTTACATTAGAGCTTCACACTGCTAAGGGGAATGTAACAAGTGTGAGGCCTTGAGGCCCTTTCTGAAGTGAATTAAAAAAGCTTCCACAGCAGGGACACAAATGTGCAGGTGGTGTAGGAAAACCTTCAGGACATTAGGCTCTTTAACATTTGCTTCAACTACCCAAAGCATTTGAAGTAATTATGCGGAGTTCTGATATGGACCAAAATGCCTGGATACACCCAATCTATTTTATGTTTACTCACCAGAGTGAAGGTACTTGAGGAACTGGGCAGACGTCTAAATTTATTTGAAAATAGTATGGATCTGAGATTCTCCAGGAAATGCACTTAGTTTCCAGAGACAGTTATATTCTACACCCCCTTTCAGTCCTTGAAAACCTAAGAACAAAACAAAAACAAAAAGAAGGCAAACTTTGGAGCCTGGAACCCTGCATCTAGGCATCTTCCACATGATTTACTGCTCACAGTGCAGGATACAAATAATGGCCATACCAGCATGTGAAAGCTTAAAATACATTCTAATGAAGATCACATTGTGAGCATTGCCAAAGCAGAATAAAATGCAATCAGGATTTAAATGTAGCTAAAATAATCGCTCCTTGGATTCAAACACACTGATTAATGCCAGAGACACTTATGAAATGATGATGTGTGGTCATCAGTGTTATTTTTCTTGTGGAACACTTTGTACTAAAAGCAATAAAAGAGGACAAATAAACTAAGAAGAGAATCCCTTATTCTATAAAATTAAGATGACTCAGGTGAAGTGCTTCTGTTACAGATGATCTGTGTTCCAAGATTGATAGGTTATCAGCATAACTTACTTTGAAATGTGCATACTCCCAATATTTCTGAAATATTCACCTTTCACAGCATATTCTCTTGCTTTTCTCATGTCTGCATATAAATGTAAATTTTGTGCTTACTGTATACTCAGCTTTTTTTATTTGAGGAGCCAAAATTAGCTTTAAAGATGTCACTCATATCATTTGAAGAGGAAAACGTGCCTAAATTTAACAAGAACATTGAAGCAACTGGTAAGCATTCCTTACTTCAGTTTCATAAGTTAAGATGGTAGTTAAACAAATACATGTCCACAAAGGCTGACAAAAGACTGGGTCACAAGAGTTACTGATAAGAGTACATGGTAAATACTCTTTATTACTCTACTTTGTTTGAAACACAAAACAATAATGAGCACAACAAAATAAAGCCCACCGTGTGCATCCCTCATATCTCCTGTATATTCTTTCTTTCTCATGAGGTAAGAGTTGTTAGGGAGCAAGCAGAAACTTGTTTGTACTCATAAAATCACCTACTGAAACTACCACCCATTGCTAAGAATGAATTGAGTTGGTAAAGCTGTTTACTTGTTGCTCTTTTCAGATAACACTTTGATGTAGCTGATTTAGTAAGAAAAAGTGCTAGTCATGATGAAATTTCAGCATAGCAATGTAGCATTAACTACATTGTGTCTTTACTAACTATAAATATATTCCCACTATTACCATTGTGTAGCACGAAGAGGAAGAGATTGGGAAGTGACACCTAGGTGCTAACCCTGGCTTTATGTGTGTTTACACTTTTACTCTGCTTTCATTTGTAACATAAAACTTGATAAAGACAAAATGAGGAATGTAGCTAAAATAAATGGAGTATTGTAGGAACAAAACAATTGGTAGATTTTATTTATTAAATTATTAATACAACTAATAGGTTTGGCCTGTTGTAGTACCGTTGGAAGACTACTAGACTAAGAACCAAGAGACCTGGATTCTAGCTGTGGTTCCGTCACTAATTAGTATGTGATTGTAAACAATTTATTTAGTCCTTCTGTGACTCAACTTTTTCATCTTTAAAATGAAGCATTGGATCAGATGATTTAGCTTCAAGTTTCCTTCCCCTCAAACATCTTACATTTCACTGACTTTGGCTTATATAGGAAGACCCGGTCTTGGCCATAGCCAGCTAAGTACTACTTTATTACCATTCATTGTGAAATTACTACTGGAGTTTAAAAGAGTTCTTTAAGAATTAGCCCAGTATACTTGAAATATAAACTATTTCAGCATGCTGCTCATTGATAAAAAATTAAGCCTAGTAGTTCAGGCAACATGATATATTAAACTACTGCACATGCCCTTTTAAAAATTGTTATATAAATGAACCAAAGATAGCCTCTGTATATTGGCCCCTAGGTTGTTTATTCCTACAGAGCAGGCTGACATCCTAGCCCAAATGCCCTCTGGCACCAACTCAAATTTTTACACATCTGATTGTTTTAAACATATCCAAATAAGCAGATTTTTAGCCATTTAGAGAGTCTGCCTGTTTTGCATACCCAGTGAAACTACAAGACATCTGTTAGCCACAGATAAGATAAACCCTGTGGCTATAAAGACTCCCAGCCACTGCTGCCCTTCAGAGGCTCTGACCCAGAGACTCCCTGCAGTGCTGCTGAGCCACATCACCTAGACACCTGGACCTCATCTCTGATTGCCTCTCCTGGAGTTCCCTTGCCCACATTCTCTTCTGGATGGTAACCATGCACCAGCACCAAACCCTTGGGCAGTCTCATGCTGTGAGGGACTTCCAGCATGCATGCAAACCTGTCATTGTGTCACTCAAATAAAGCTTGCATGTGCAACTGCCATATGTGGAAATTAAAAGCACCTGAAGGAAGAAATTTCTAAATAAATAAATGATCCAAATAAGAAACCATAATGGATATTATTAAATACTTATAACTGAAGGATAATGAAACCACTATAAATCAAAACTTGTAGAATGCAGAAAAAGCAGTTAAAGAAGGACATTTATAGCCTAAAAGGAATGTATTTGAAAAGAAATATTGAAAATTACTGAGGCGAGCATTCACTTTGAAAGTTGGACAAAGAACAGTATAAAGCAACCCCCCCTGCCCCAAAATACAAGTAACTCAGAAAAGCAGATATTAATTCGAAGAAAAGACAGAGAAACAATAGGATAAAAAACTGAAATACTAAATATTTGAAATAATTATTAAGATATAGGAACTTCTGGCAATATTGTTGAACAAGTAGAAGGCACAATTACATAGTATTAGTATGAAAAGGGGGCCATTGTATTGCTTTGGTAGGAACTTTTGAAGTTATAACATTACTATCAATAACTCTATTCCACTAGATAAGAAAACAAAGATGAAATGGAAAAACTTCCAGGTAAATGTATTAACAAAGTTAGATCAATTTACTCAATTACTCAGAATAGTCCTACAGACATTAAATATACTGAATTAATGTTATTAATCTACTCCTTCTCCAAAGTACCAGGTCCAGAGGGTGTAAAAAAAGGAAGTTTTGGAAACCGTCCAGGAACAGGTAATCCCTTTCTTTATTCAAACAGTTCCAGAGAGAAAAAGGGAGTGTTTTTCCTTATTTTATGAGAAATTTGTGACCCTGATACACCATATTGATAAGAATAATAAAGGACAATAATAGGCAAATATCAGAAACATAGATGCAAAAATACTGAGATGTATATTAGCAAATATAATCCAGCAACATTATTTTTATTTTATTTTACTTTTGGCTGCGTTGGGTCTTCGTTGCTGCACGCCAGTTTTCTCTAGTTGCGGCGAGGAGGGGCTACTCTTCGTTACAGTGTGAGGGCTTAACATTGCGGTGGCTTCTCTTGTTGCAGAGCACAGGCTCTAGGTGCGTGGGCTTCAGTAGTTGTGGCACGCCGGCTCAGTAGTTGTGGCACATGGGCTCTAGAGTGCAGGCTCGGTAGTTGTGGCGCATAGGCTTAGTTGCTCCGTGGCATGTGGGATCTTCCCGGACCAGGGATTGAACCCATGTCCCCTGCATTGGCAGGCAGATTCTTAACCACTGTGCCACGAGGGAAGTCCCAGCAACATATTTTTAAAAAGAAACTCAAATATATTATATTCTAAAAATTAAGAAAGATTTAATATTAGAGAATCTATTAATTAGCAGAAGAAAAGAGGGATAAATAGTATCATCTTAAGAGATACAGAAAAAGCTTTTAATAAAATTAACATCTAATCATAGCAAACTATTAACTTCTTTAACCTTATCAATGGTATCTATCTTCCAAAAACCTATTTAGATATCATAGTGAAATACTAAGTGCATTCTTTAATGTCAGCAAGCAGAAATGCTCATTCTCATCTTTTTCAACATTGCAATAGAAATTCTAGCCAGTACAAAAATAAAAGGAAAAAAGAAAAACAGTTATCAGAAGGGAGGGAATAAAAATTCTATGCATTCAAAGATGATTTAAGTATCTAAATAAAAATCCAAACAAATATTAAGACCAAATATTAAAACTAATCAGCAGTCTTGTTGAACCTAATTATATTTGTTCGTTTTATGGATAAATGATTTTATTTTTTAATTTTTTAACATCTTTATTGGAGTGTGATTTCTTTACAATGTTGTGTTAGTTTCTGCTATATAACAAAGTGGATCAGTTATATGTATACATGTATACCCATATCCCCTCCCTCTTGCGCCTCCCTACCACCCTCCCTATCCCAGCCCTCTAGGTGGTCACACATCACCTAGAGCTGAACTCCTTGTGCTATGCAGATGCTTCCCACTACAGATCTGTTTTACATTTGGTAGTGTATATATGTCCATGCCACTCTCTCACTTCGTCCCAGCTTACCCTTCCCCCTCCCCGTGTCCTCAAGTCCATTCTCTACGTCTGCGTCTTTATTACTGTCCTGCCCCTAGGTTCATAAGAACCATTTTTTTTCCAGATTCCATATATATGTGTTAGCATACGGTATTTGATTCACTCTTTCTGACTTACTTCACTCTGTATGACAGACTCTAGGTCCATCAACATCACTACAAAGAACTCAATTTTGTTTCTTTTTATGGCTGAGTAATATTCCATTGTATATATGGGCCACATCCTCTTTACCCATTCATCTGTCAATGGACACTTAGGTTGCTTCCATGTCCTGGCTATTGTAAATAGTGCTGCAGTGAACATTGTGGTACATGTCTCTTTTTGAATTATGGTTTTCGCAGGGTATATGCCCAGTAGTGGGATTGCTGGGTCACATGGTAGTTCTTTTAGTTTTTTCAGGAACTTCCATACTGTTCTCCATAGTGGCCGTATCAATTTACATTCCCATCAACAGTGCAACAGGGTTCCCTTTTCTCCACACCCTCTCCAGCATTTATTGTTTGTAGATTTTTTGATGATGGCCATTCTGACTGGTGTGAGGTGATACCTCCTTGTGGTTTTGATTTGCGTTTCTCTAATGATTAGTGATGTTGAGCATCCTTTCATGTGTTTCCTGGCAATCTGTATATCTTCTTTGGAGAAACGCCTATTTAGGTCTTCTGCCCATTTTTGCATTGGGTTGTTTGTTTTGTTGATATGGAGCTGCATGAGCTGCTTGTAAATTTTGGAGATTAATCCTTTGTCAGTTGCTTCATTTGCAAATATTTTCTCCCATTCTGAGGGTTGTCTTTTGGTCTTGTTTATGGTTTCCTTTGCTGTGCAAAAGCTTTTAAATTTCATTAGGTCCCATTTGTTTATTTTTGTTTTTATTTCCATTTTCTAGGAGGTGGGTCAAAAAGTACCTTGCTGTGATTTATGTCATAGAGTGTTCTGCCTATGTTTTCCTCTAAGAGTTTGATAGTGTCTCGCATTACATTTAGGTCTTTAACCCACTTTGAGTTTATTTTTGTGTATGGTGTTAGGGAGTGTTCTAATTTCATTCTTTTACATGTACCTGTCCAGTTTTCCCAGCACCACTTATTGAAGAGACTGTCTTCTCTCCACTGTATATTCTTGCCTCCTTTTTCAAAGATAAGGTGACCATATGTGCGTGGGTTTATCTCTGGGCTTTCTATCCTGTTCCATTGATCTATATTTCTGTTTTTGGGCCAGTACCATACTTTTTTTCCTTAACATCTTCATTGGAGTATAATTGCTTTACAATGGTGTGTTAGTTTCTGCTTTATAAAAAAATGAATCAGTTATACATATACATATGTTCCCATATCTCTTCCCTCTTGCGTCTCCCTCCCTCCCACCCTCCCTATCCCACCCCTCTAGGTGATCACAAAGCACCGAGCTGATCTCCTTCTGCTATGTGGCTGCTTCCCACTAGCTATCTACCTTATGCTTGGTAGTGTATATATGGCCATGCATCTCTCTAGCTTTGTCACAGCTTACCCTTCCCCCTCCCCATATCCTCAAGTACATTTGCTAGTAGGTCTGTGTCTTTATTCCTGTCTTACCCCTAGGTTCTTCATGACAGTTTTTTTTTCTTAAATTCCATATATATGTGTTAGCATACGGTATTTGTCTTTCTCTTTCTGACTTACTTCACTGTGTATGACAGACTCTAGGTCTCTCCACCTCATTACAAATAGCTCAATTTCGTTTCTTTTTATGGCTGAGTAATATTCCATTGTATATATGTGCCACATCTTTATCCATTTATCTGATGATGGGTACGTAGGTTGTTTCCATCTCCGGGCTATTGTAAGTAGTGCTGCAATGAACATTTTGGTACATGACTCTTTTTGAATTATGGTTTTCTCAGGGTATATGCCCAGTAGTGGGATTGCTGGGTCATATGGTAGTTCTATTTGTAGTTTTTTAAGGAACTTCCATACTGTTCTCCATAGTGGCTGTACCAATTCACATTCTCACCAGCAGTGCAGGAGGGTTCCCTTTTCTCCATACCCTCTCCAGCATTTTTTGTTTCTAGATTTTTTTGATGATGGCCATTGTGACTGGTGTGAGATGATATCTCATTGTAGTTTTGATTTGCATTTCTCTAATGATTAATGATGTTGAGCATTCTTTCATGTGTTTGTTGACAGTCTGTATATCTTCTTTGGAGAAATGTCTATTTAGGTCTTCTGCCCATTTTTGGATTGGGTTGTTTGTTTTTTGTTATTGAGCTGCATGAGCTGCTTGTAAATTTTGGAAATTAATCCTTTGTCAGTTGCTTCATTGGCAAATATTTTCTCCCGTTCTGAGGGTTCTCTTTTCATCTTGTTGATGGTTTCCATTGCTGTGCAAAAGCTTTTAAGGTTCCTTAGGTCCCATTTGTTTATTTTTGTTTTTATTTCCATTTTCTAGGAGGTGGGTCAAAAAGGATCTTGCTGTGATTTATGTCATAGAGTATTCTGCCTATGTTTTCCTCTAAGAGTTTGATAGTTTCTGGCCTTACATTTAGGTCTTTAATCCATTTTGACCTTGTTTTTGTGTATGGTGTTAGGGAGTGATCTAATCTCATACTTTTACATGTACCTGTCCAGTTTTCCCAGCACCACTTATTGAAGAGGCTGTCCTTTCTCCACTGTACATTCCTGCCTCCTTTATCAAAGATAAGGTGACCATATGTGCGTGGGTTAATCTCTGGGCTTTCTATCCTGTTCCATTGATCTGTCTTTCTGTTTTTGTGCCAGTACCATACTGTCTTGATTACTGTAGCTTTGTAGTATAGTCTGAAGTTACAGAGCCTGATTCCTCCAGCTCCATTTTTCATTCTCAAGATTGCCTTGGCAATTCGGGGTCTTTTGTGTTTCCATACAAATTGTGAAATTTTTTGTTCTAGTTCTGTGAAAAATGCCAGTGGTAGTTTGATAGGGATTGCATTGAATCTGTAGATTGCTTTGGGTAGTAGAGTCATTTTCACAATGTTGATTCTTCCAATCCAAGAACATGGTATATCTCTCCATCTATTTGTATCATCTTTAATTTCTTTCATTAGTGTCTTATAATTTTCTGCATACAGATCTTTTGTCTCCTTAGGTATGTTTATTCCTAGATACTTTATTCTTTTTGTTGCAATGGTAAATGGGAGTGTTTTCTTCATTTAACTTTCAGATTTTTCATGATTTGTGTATAGGAATGCCAGAGATTTCTGTGCATTAATTTTGTATCCTGCCACTTTACCAAATTCATTGATTAGCTCTAGTAGTTTTCTGGTAGCAGCTTTAGGATTCTCTATGTATAGTATCATGTCATCTGCAAACAGTGACAGCTTTACGTCTTCTTTTCCGATTTGGATTTCTTTTATTTCTTTTTCTTCTCTGATTGCTGTGGCTAAAACTTCCAAAACTATGTTAAATAATAATGGTGAGAGTGGGCAACCTTGTCTTGTTCCTGATCTTAGTGGAAATGGTTTCAGTTTTTCACCATTGAGGATGCTGTTGGCTGTGGGTTTGTCATATATGGCCTTTATTATGTTGAGGAAAGTTCCCTCTATGCCTCCCTTCTACAGGGTTTTTATCATAAATGGGTGTTGAATTTTGTGAAAGCTTTCTCTGCATCTATTGAAGTGATCATATGGTTTTTCTCCTTCAAATTGTTAATATTGTGTATCACGTTGATTGATTTGCGTGTATTGAAGAATCCTTGCATTCCTGGAATAAACCCCACTTGATCATGGTGTATGATCTTTTTAGTGTGCTGTCGGATTCTGTTTGCTAGTAGTTTGTTGATGATTTTTGCATCTATATTCATCAGTGATATTGGCCTGTAATTTTCTTTTTTTGTGACGTCTTTGTTTGGTTTTGGTATCACGGTGATTGTGACCTCATAGAATGAGTTTGGGAGTGTTCCTCCCTCTGCTATATTTTGTAAGAGTTTGAGAAAGATAGGTGTTAGCTCTTTTCTAACTGTTTCATGGAAATCGCCTGTGAAGCCATCTGGTCCTGGAGTTTTGTTTGTTGGAAGATTTTTAATCACAGTTTCAATTTCAGTGCTTGTGATTCGTCTGTTCATATTTTCTATTTCTTCCTGGTTCAGTCTCAGCACGTTTTGCATTTTTAAGAGTTGGTGCATTTCTTCCAGGTTGTCCATTTTATTGTCATAGAGTTTCTTCTAGTAATCTCTCATGATCCTTTATATATCTGCAGTGTCAGTTGTTACTTCCCCTTTTTCATTTCTAATTCTATTGATTTGAGTCTTCTCCCATTTTTTCTTGATGAGTCTTGCTAATGGTTTATCAATTTTGTTTATCTTCTCAAAGAACCAGCTTTTAGTTTTATTGATCTTTGCTATCGTTTCCTTCATTTCTTTTGCATTTATTTCTAATCTGATTTTTATGATTTCTTTCCTTCTGCTAACTTTGGGGTTTTTTGTTCTTCTTTCTCTAATTGCTTTAGGTGCAAGGTTAGGTTGTTTATGTGAGATGTTTCCTGTTTATTAAGGTAGGATTGTATTGCTATAAACTTCTTTCTTAGAACTGCTATTGCTGCATCCCCTAGGTTTTGGGTCGTCGTGTTTTCACTGTCATTTGTTTCTAGGTATTTTTTGATTTCCTCTTTGATTTCTTCAGTGATCACTTGTTTATTAAGTAGTGTATTGTTTAGCCTCCATGTGTTTGTATATTTTGCAGATCTTTTCCTGTAATTGATATCTAGTTTCATAGCGTTGTGGTCAGAAAAGATACTTGATAGGATTTCAATTTTTTAAAATTTACCAAGGCTTGATATGTGATACGATCCATCCTGGAGAGTTTTCCATGAGCACTTGAGAAAAATGTGTATTTTGTTGTTTTTGGATGGAATGTCCTATAAATATCAATTAAGTCCATCTTGTTTAATGTATCATTTAAAGCTTATGTTTCCTTATTTATTTTCATTTTGGTTGATCTGTCCATTGGTGAAAGTGGGGTGTTAATTTCCCCTACTATGTTTTTTTACTGTCCATGTCCCCTTTTATGGCTGCTAGTATTTACCTTATGTATTGAGGTGCTCCTGTGTTGGGTGCATAAATATTTACAATTGTTATATCTTCTTCTGGGATCAATCCCTTGATCATTATGTAGTGTTCTTCTTTGTCTCTTGTAATAGTCTTTATTTTAAAGTCTATTTTGTCCGATATGAGAATTGCTACTCCAGCTTTCTTTTGATTTCCGGTTGCATGGAATATCTTTTTCCATCCCCTCACTTTCAGTGTGTATGTGTCCCTAGGTGTGAAGTGGATCTCTTGTAGACAGCATATTTATGGGTCTTGTTTTTGTATCCATTCAGCCAGTCTGTGTCTTTTGGTGGGAGCATTTAATCCATTTACATTTAAGGTAATTATTGATATCTGTGTTTCTATTCCCATTTTGTTAATTCTTTTGGGTTTGTTATTGTAGGTCTTTTCCTTCTCTTGTGTTCCTTGCCTAGAGAAGTTCCTTTAGCATTTGTTGTAAAGCTGGCTTGGTGGTGCTGAACTCTCTCAGCTTTTACTTGTCTGTGAAGGTTTTAATTTCTCCGTCAAATCTGAATGAGATCCTTGCTGGGTAGAGTAATCTTAGTTGTAGGTTCTTCTCCTTCATCACTGTAAATATGTCCTGCCACGCCCTTCTGGCTTGCAGAGTTTCTGCTGAAAAATCAGGTGTTTAGCTTATGGGGATTCCCTTGTGTGTTATTTGTTGTTTTTCCCTTGCTGCTATTAATATGTTTTTTTTTTGTATTTACTTGTTGATAGTTTGATTAATATATGTCTTCGTGTTTTTTCCTTGGATTTATCCTGTATGGGACTCTCTGTGCTTCCTGTACTTGATTAACTGTTTCCTTTCCCATATTAGGGAAGTTTTCAACTATAATCTCTTCAAATATTTTCTCAGTCCCTTTCTTTTTCTCTTCTTCTTCTGGGACCCCTATAATTCAAATGTTGGTGCATTTAATGTTGTCCCAGAGGTCTCTGAGACTGTCCTCAGTTCTTTTCATTCTTTTTTCTTTATTCTGCTCTGCAGTAGTTATTTCCACTATTTTATCTTCCAGGTCACTTCTCCGTTCTTCTGCCTCAGTTATTCTGCTTTTGATCCCTTCTAGAGTTTTTTTAATTTCATTTATTGTGTTGTTCATTGTTGCGTGTTTCTTCTTTAGTTCTTCTAGGTCCTTGTTAATGTTTCTTGCATTTTCTCTATTCTATTTCCAAGATTTTGGATCATCTTTACTATCATTATTCTGAATTCTTTTTCAGGTAGACTGTTTCCTCTTCATTTGTTAGGTCTGGTGGGTGTTTACTTTACTCCTTCATCTGCGGTATGTTTTTCTGTCTTCTCATTTTGCTTATGTCACTGTGTTTGGGGTCTCCTTTTTGCATGCTGCAGGTTCGTAGTCCCGTTGTTTTTGGTGTCTGTCCCCAATGGCTAAGGTTGGGTCACTGGGTTGTGTAGGCTTCCTGGCAGAGGGGACTAGTGCCATGTTCTGGTGGATGAGGCTGGATTTTGTCTTTGTGGTGAGCAGGTCCATGTCTGGTGGTGTGTTTTGTGGTGTCTGTGGCCTTATTATGATTTTAGGCAGCCTCTGTGCTAATGGGTGGGTTTGTGTTCCTGTGTTGCTAGTAGTTTGGCATAGGGTGTCAGCACTGTAGCTTGCTGGTTGTTGAGTGAAGCTCGATGTTGGTGTTGAGATGGAGATCTCTGGGAGATTTTTGCCGTTTGATATTATGTGGAGCTTGGAGGTCTCTTGTGGATCAGTGTCCTGAAGTTGGCTCTCCCACCTCAGAGGCACAGCCCTGATGCCTGGCTGTAGCACCAAGAATATTCATCCACATGGCTCAGAGTAAAAGGGAGAAAAAATAGAAAAAAAGAAAGAAAGAGGATAAAATGAAATAAAGTAAGATAAAATAAAGTTATTAAAATAAAAAATAATTATGAAGATAAAAATGTTTTTAAAAAGTAAAAAAAAGAAAAAAAATGGACGGCCAGAACCCTAGGACAAATGTTGAAAGCAAAGCTATACAGACAAAATCTCACATAGAAGCATACACATACACACTCACAAAAAGAGGAAAAGGGGAAAAAAATAATATATCTTTGCTCCCAAAGGCCACCTCCTCAATTTGAGATGATTCATTGTCTATTCAGGTATTCCACTGATGCAGGGTACATCATGTCGATTGTGGAGATTTAATCCACTGCTCCTGAGGCTGCTGGGAGAGATTTCCCTTTCTCTTCTTTGTTCTCACAGCTCCCAGGGGCTCAGCTTTGGATTTGGCCCTGACTCTGCGTGTACGTCGCCAGAGGGCGTCTGTTTTGTGCTCAGACAGGACGGGGTTAAAGGAGCCGCTGATTCGGGGGCGCACTCAGGCCGGCGGGGAGGGAGGGGCACGGAGTGCGGGGCGGGCCTGCGGTGGCAAAGTCCGGCGTGACTTTGCACCAGCCTGAGGCCCGCTGTGCGTTCTCCCGGGGAAGTTGTCCCTGGATCCTGGGAACCTGGCAGTGGCGGGCTGCACAGGCTCTGCGGAAGAGGGGTGTGGAGAGTGGCCTGTGCTCGCACACAGGCCCCTTGGTGTCGGCAGCAGCAGCCTTAGCGTCTCCCGCCCGTCTCTGGGGTTCGCGCTTTTAGCCGCGGCTCGCTCCCGTCTCCGGAGTTCCCTCAAGCAGTGTTCTTAAATCCCTCTCCTCATGCACCAGGAAACAAAGAGGGAAGACAAAGTCTCTTGCCTCTTCGGCAGGTGCAGACTTTTCCCCGGACTCCCTCCCGGCTAGCCGTGGTGCACTAACCCCTTCAGGCTATGTTCAAGCCGCCAACCCCAGTCCTCTCCCTGCGCTCCGTCCGAAACCAAAACCTGAGCCTCAGAGCCTCAGCTCCCAGCCCCGCGCGCCCCTGCGGGTGAGCAGACAAGCCTCTCAGGCTGGTGAGTGCCGGTCGGCCCTAATCCTCTGTGCGGGAATCTCTCCGCTTTGCCCTCCACACCCCTGTGGCTGTGCTCTCCTCCACGGCTCTGAAGCTTCCCTCCTCCACCATCTGCAGTCTACGCCCGGGAAGGGGCTTCCTAGTGTGTGGAAACGTTTCCTCCTTCACAGCTCCCTCCCACTGGTGCAGGTCCCGTCCCTATTCTTTTGTCTCTATTTATTCTTTTTTCTTTTGCCTTACCCAGGTATGTGGGGTGTTTCTTGCCTTTTATGATGTCTGAGGTCTTCTGCCAGCATCCAGTGGGTGTTCTATAGGAGCACTTCCACTTGTAGATGTATTTCTGGTGTATCTGTGGGGAGGAAAGTGATCTCCGCGTCTTACTCTTCCTCCATCTTTCTAGCCTCCAGCACCACTTATTGAAGAGACTCTGTTTTCTCCATTGTATATTCTTGCATACATTGTTACGGATAATGTGGCCATATGTGGAAATGTTTATGTCTGGGCTTTCTATCCTGTTCCACTGGTTTATATTTCCCTTTTTGTTCCAGTACCATACTGTCTTGATTACTGTAGCTTTGTAGTATAGTCTGAAGTCAGGGAGCCTGATTCCTCCAGCTCCCTTTTTCTTTCTCAAGATTGCTTTGGCTATTTGGGGTCTTTTGTGTTTCCATAGAAATTGTGAGATTTTTTGTTCTAGTTCTATGAAAAATGCCATTGGTAGGTTGATAGGGATTGTATTGAATCTGTAGATTGCTTTGGGTAGTATCGTCATTGTCACAATGTTGATTCTTCCCATCCAAGAACATGGTATATCTCTCCAGCTGTTTGTATCATCTTTTATTTCTTGCATCCGTGTCTTATAGTTTTTTGCATACATCTCTTGTCTCATTAGGAGGGCTTATTCCTATGTAATTTATTCTTTTTGTTGCAGTGTTAAATGTGGTTGTTTCCTTAATTTCTCTTTCAGATATTTTGTCTTTAGTGTATGGGAATGCTAGAGATTTCTCTGCATTAGTTTTGTACCCTGCTACTTTCCCAAATTCATTGATTAGCTCTAGTAGTTTTCTGGTAGCATCTTTAGGATTCTGTATGTATAGTATCACGTCATCTGCAAGCAGTGACAGCTTTACTTCTTCTTTTCCGAGTTGGATTCCTTCCATTTCTTTTACTTCTCTGATTGCTGTGGCTAAAGACTTCCAAAACTATGTTGAATTATAGTGTTGAGCGTGGGCAACATTGTCTTGTTCCTGATCTTAGAGGAAATGGTTTCAGTTTTTCACCATTGAGAACGATGTTGGCTATGGGTTTGTCATATATGGCCTTTATTATGTTGAGGTAGGTTTTCTCCATGCCCACTCTCTGGAGAGTTTTTACTATAAATGGATGTTGAATTTTGTCGAAAGCTTTTTGTACATCTGTTGAGATGATCATATGGTTTTTCTCCTTCAGTTTGTTAATATGGTGTATCATATTGATTGATTTGCGTATATTGAAGAATCCTTGCATTTCTGGAATAAACCCCACTTAATCATGGTGTATGATCCTTTTAATGTGCTGTTGGATTCTCTTTGCTAATATTTTGTTGAAGATTTTTGCCTCTATGTTCATCAGTGATATTGGTGTGTAGTTTTTTTTTGTGGCATCTTTGTCTGGTTTTGGTATCAGGGTGCTGATGGCCTCATAGAATGAGTTTGGGAGTGTTCCTCCCTCTTGTATATTTTGGAAGAGTTTGAGAAGGATAGTTGTTAGCTCTACTCTAAGTGCTTGATAGAATTCACCTGTGAAGCCATCTGGTCCTGGGCTTTTGTTTGTTGGAAGATTTTTAATCACACTTTCAATTTCAGTGCTTGTGTTGGTCTGTTCATATTTTCTATTTCTTCCTGGTTTGATCTTGGAAGGTGGTGCTTTTCTAAGAATTTGTCCCTTTCTTCGAGGTTGTCCATTTTATTGGCATAGAGTTGCTTGTTGTAGTCTCTCATGATCCTTTGTATTTTTGCAGTGTCAGTTGTTACTTCTCCTATTCCATTTCTAATTTTGTTGATTTGATTTTTCTTCCTTTTTTTCTTGATGAGTCTGGGTAATGGTTTATCAATTTTGTTTATCTTCTCAAAGAACCAGCTTTTGGTTTTATTGATGTTTGCTATTGTTTCCTTCATTTCTTTTTCATTTATTTCTGATCTGATCTTTTTTATTTCTTTCCTTCTCCTTTGGTTTGTTTGGTCCTCTTTTTCTAATTGCTTTAGGTGTAAGGTTAGGTTTTTATTTGAGATGTTTTTTGTTTCTTGAGGTAGGATTGTATTGCTATAGAAGTCCCTCTTAGAACTGCTTTTGCTGCATCCCATAAGTTTTGGTTCATTTTGTTTTCATTGTCATTTGTTTCAAGGTTCTTTTTGATTTCCTCTTTGATTTCTTCAGTGATCTCTTGGTTATTTAGTAGCATATTGTTTAGCCTCCATGTGTTTGTATTTTTTACAGATTTTTTTTCCTGTAACTGATATCTTGTCTCATAGCATTGTGTTCGGAAAAGATACTTGATATGATAGCATTTTTGTTAAATTTCCCAGGCTTGATTTGTTACCCAAATATGATCTATCCTGGAGAATATTCCATGAGCACTTGAGAAGAAAGGGTATTATGTTGTTTTTGGATGGAATGTTCTATAAATATCAATTAAGTCTCTCTCGTATGTTTGTGTCATTTAAAGCTTGTGTCTCCTTTTCAGTTTTCTGTCTGGATGGTGTGTCCATTGGTGTAATTGAGGTGTTAAAGTCCCCCACTATTATTGTGTTAATTTCGATTTCCCCTTTTATGGCTCTTTGCATTTGCCTAATGTATTGAGGTGCTTCTATGTTGAGTGTGTAAATACAATAGTTATATCTTCTTCCTGGATTGTTCCCTTGCTCATTATGTAGTGTCCTCCTTTGTCTCTTGTAATAATTTTTATGTTAAAGTCTATCTTGTCTGATATGAGTATTGCTATTCCAGCTTTGTTTTGATTTCCATTTACATGGAATATCTTTTTCCATCCCCTCACTTTCAGTCTGTATGTGTCTCTGAAGTGGGTCTCTTGTAGGCAGCATATATATGGGTCTCGTTTTTGTATCCATTCAGCCAGTCTATGCCTTTTGGTTGGAGCACTTAATCCATTTACATTTAAGGTAATTATTGATATGTATGTTTCTATTACTGTTTTCTTAATTGTTTTTGTAGGTCTTTTCCTTCTCTTGTGTTTTCTGCCTAGAGAAGTTCCTTTGGTATTTGATGTAGAGCTGGTTTGGTTGTGCTGAATTCTCTTAGCTTTTGTTTGTGTGTAAAGGTTTTAATTTCTCCATCAAATCTGTATGAGATCCTTTCTGGGTAGAGTAATCTTGGTTGTAGCTTTTTCCTTTTCATCACTCCAAATATGTCCTGCTATTCTCTTCTGGCTTGCAGAGTTTCTGCTGAAAGATCAGGTGTTAACTGTATGGGGTTTCCTTTGTGTGTTATTTGTTGCTTTTCCTTTGATGCTTTTAACATTGTTTGTTTTAGTTTAATTTTTGATAGTTTGATTAGTATGTGTCTTGGCACGTTTCTCCTTGGATTTATCCTGTATGGGACTCTCTGCGCTTCCTGGACTTGGGTGGTATTTCCTTTCCCATGTTAGGGAAGTTTTCAACTATAATCTCTTCAAATATTTTCTCAGACCCTTTCTTTTTCTATTCCTGTTTTGGGACCCCTATAATTCGAATGTTGGTGCGTTTAATGTTGTCCCAGAGGTCTCAGACTGTCCTCAATTCTTTTCATTCTTTTTTCTTTATTCTGCTCTTTGGCAGTTATTTCCACTATTTTATCATCCTGGTCACTTATCTGTTCTGCCTCAGTTATTCTGCTATTTCTTCCTTCTAGAGTATTTTTAATTTCATTTATTGTGGTGTTCTTCATTGTTTGCTCTTACGTTCTTCTAGGTCTTTGTTAAACGTTTCTTGTATTTTCTCCATTCTATTTCCAAGATTGTGGATCATCTTTAGTGTCATTACTCTGAATTCTGTTTCACGTAGACTGCTTATTTTCTCTTCATTTGTTTGGTCTGGTGGGTTTTTACCTTGCTTCTTCATCTGTTGCATTTTTCTCTGTTTTCTCATTTTCTTTAAGTTACTGTGTTTGGGGTCTCCTTTTTGCAGGCTGCAGGTTTGTAGTTCCCATTGTTTTTGGTGTCTGCCCCCAGTGGGTGAGGTTGGTTCAGTGGGTTGTGTAGGCTTCCTGCTGGAGGAGACTGGTACATGCCTTCTGGTGGGTGGGGCTGTATCTCGTCCTTCTGGTGTGCAGGACCATTTCTGGTGGTGTGTTTTGGAGTGTTTGTGAACTTAGTATGACTTTAGGCAGCTGCTCTGCTAACGGGTGTGTTTGTGTTCCTGTCTTGCTAGTTTGGCACAGGGCGTCCAGCACTGGAGCTTGCTGGCTCTTGGGTGGAGCTGGGTCTTTGTGTTGAGACGAAGTTCTCTGGGAGAGCTCTCTGATTGATATTACGTGGGCCAGGAGGTTTCTGGTGGTCCAATGTCCTGGACTGGGCCCTCCCACCTTGGAGGCTCAGGCCTGACACCTGGCTGGAGCACCAAGACCCTGCCAGCCACATGGCTCAGAGGGAAAGGAAGAAAGAAAACAAAAACAAGAACAAAAACTAATATAACAAAACGAATAGACAGAACTGTAGGATAAATGTTAAAAGCAAAGGTTTACAGACAAAATTACACAAGGAAGCATATACATACACAGTCACCAAAAGAGAAAAAGGAGAAAAAAAAATATACAAAAGGAAGAGAGCAACCAAACCAACAAACAAATCCACCAATGATAACAAGCATTTAAAAACTAAACTAAGATAAACATAAACCCAGAAATTAATCAGACGCAAAAAGCAAACCCCAAGCCTACAGTTGCTCACAAAGTCCACCGCTTCAATTTTGGGAACATTTGTTGTCTATTCAGGTGTTCCACAGATGTGGCGTTTATCCAGTTGATTATGGGGATTTAATCTGCTGCTCCTGAGGCTGCGCTGAGAAATTTCCCTTTCTCTTCTT
The DNA here is from genome assembly GCF_963455315.2 of Globicephala melas. Lineage (NCBI taxonomy): Eukaryota > Metazoa > Chordata > Mammalia > Artiodactyla > Delphinidae > Globicephala > Globicephala melas. Next base: position 22,392,550 of record NC_083335.1, on the reverse strand, counting down.
TGTTCACACAACTCCTGGGCTTCAGCTTTGGTTGTGGCTCTGCCTCTGCATGTAGGCTGCCCTCAGGCGTCTTTTTCCCTGCCCAGACAGGAGGGGGTTAAAGCAGGTGCTGATTAGGGCTCTCTTGCTCACTGAGGCGGGGGAAAGGGAGGGGTATGGTAGTTATATTTGGAATGGTCAGTGAGCCTGAGGTGGCAGAGGCTGGCATGACGTTGCCACAGCCTGAGGTGTGCCGTGTGTTCTCCCAGGGAAGTTGTCCCTGGATAGTGGAACCCTGGCAGTGGTATGCTGCACAGGCTCACTGGGGGTGTGGGTAGTGACCTCATTTGCACACAGGATTCTTGGTGACATCGGTAGCAGCATTAGCGGTTCATGCCTGTCTCTGGGGTCTGAACTGATAGTCGTGGCTCGTGCCCGTCTCTGGAGCTTGTTTAGGTGGTGCTCTGCCTTCTGTGGGCACAGTGGGAAGGAATCCCCTCTCCTCGCGCACCCAGAAACAAAGGTCTCTTGACTCTTAGGCAGTTCCAAACTTTTTCCAGGATTCCCTACAGGCTAGCTGTGGTGCACTAGCCCCCTTCAGGCTGTCTTGCAGCCATCCCCAGTCCTCTTCCTTGGGTCTGACCTCCAAAGCCGGAGCCTCAGCTCCTAGCCTCCGCCCGCCCCAGCAGGTGAGCAAACAAGCCTCTCAGGTTGGTGAGTCCTGGTCAGCACTGATCCTGTCTGCGGGAATCTCTTCGCTTTGTCCTCTGCCCTCCTGTTGCTGCGCTCTACTCTGTGGCTCCGAAGCTCCCCCCACCCCACCCACGTGCCATCTCTGCCAGTGAAGGGGCTTCCTAGTGTGTGGAAATATTTTCTCTTTCACAGCTCCCTCCCTCCCAGAGGTGCGGGTCATGTCCCTATTCTTTTGTCTCTGTTTTTTATTTTTTGTTTTGCCGTACCCAGGTACATGGGGAGTTTTTTGCCTTTTGGGAAATCTGAGGTCTTTTGCCAGCGTACAGTAGGTATTCTGTAGCAGTTGTTCCACATGTAGATGTATTTTTGATGTATTTGTGGGGAAGAAGGTGATACCCATGTCTTCTCTGCCATCTTGAAGGTCTCGGACCTAATGTTAATATATACAAAACCCAGTAGTGATCCTACACACCAGCAACAGCAACTAGAAATTGCAATTGAAATTTTAAAAAATCATATTCTCAAAAGATTCATGAGGTAACTAGGTGTAAGTCTAACAACTGATGTTTAAGAACTATTTAGAGAAAATTATATTTATAACTTTATTAAGTGTCCAAAGTGTAGTGTAAATTAAAGATACATAATGGTGGAAGGCAAGGATTCAATATTGTCAAGATATCAATTCTCATTAAATTTACTTATAAATTCAGTGCAATTACAGTCAGTGACAACTAGTTTTTTCACAGATCAGTGGAAAAATGGTGAAGAATTATCAAAACAATTTGAGGAAAAAGAAAGGTCCATTTTAGCTGCTAGTTTCTAAGACATATTATAAAGGTACAAAAATAAAGTGCCATATTGTGGGGAGGGAGAGAGGGAGGGAGAAGGAGAGAAGGAGATGGGGTAGAGAGGAAGAAATGGACCAGTAGAACAGAACTGCACATAAATAAGAAATTGGTATATGACAGAAGTGGCATTTAGATCAGAGGGAAAGGAGGGACTAATCAATAATAAGTTTGGGAATTAAAGTTTTAGAAATAAGTAGTGTTCAATATTCATCATAGTGATTACCCCAATTTAATTAATGCACATTTTATTATTAACATAAAACTACTTCTTGAATGATCAGAAGACTTATCCAGGTTGTGTATTATTTTTCATTTTCCTCCTTTCTCCTTTCCCCTTTCCCCTTTCCTCTTGGTCTATTTTTGGGGTAACAGTTGAACCTTAGGGCAGGGAAAGGAGAAAGCACTCAAGTTTCAACATACTGGTTGGAAGAAATTTGAAGTTTTTAATTAAAGTTCTATTTAGGAAAACTTCCACTTCCTGTGGCAGACTAGCTAAATAGCTAATGCTGACCAACTTGCCTACTGAGAACACCTAGAAAACACCTGAACAAAATGTTTAAAAGCATCTATTGGAAGACATAGGAAAATTAACTGGTATTGAAGAATTATGGAGTTGAGAACTGGGTAGAAGAAGGAAACTGAGTTCTGCTTTGGGGCAGCTTTTTCTCAAGGGATACTTGTTGATTTTGGAAGAGGCTGTTGAGAGCCTGAGAAGCTGAACACAGTTTATAGGGGTATCTATGGCTCACCACAGAGTGGGAAACTTTGTAAACCCTTTATGCTTTGGGTTCAGACTCCAAAGAATTATAACTTAGATTAAGGGTGAGCTAGAAATACTCTGGCACTGTTGGGGGACTAAAGATATACTTCAAATAATCTCAAACTCTATAACTGGATTACATTGATCTACATGATTAGTATCCTAGCCCTTTTCCCAGAAGCAAATGCAAATCTTCTATGGAAGAAGACAATATCATCCCAGGCCTCAGTATATTTTTTATGATGTTAATATACAACAGCCAGTCCACAATAAAAAACCAGCCAGGCACATGAAGATAGTGAAACAGGGTGACCAAAACCAAACAGATGAACAAAAAGAAAACAATACACAACAAAGGGAGAAACACAGAGAATTCTGATCATAGAATTCTGAAAACCAAACTTTAAAATAACTGCCTATTAAGATCAAGGATTATAAACAAAAAACATAACAAAACCCTAAAAACTATAACAGAGAGCCACATAAAAATTTTAAAACTAAGAAATACAATGAATGAAATTAAGAACTCAATGGATGGGTTTAAGAGATTAGACTCAGCTGAAGAGTTATGTAGGGAAATGGAATATGTTAGAGTAAATATGTAGACTGAAGCAAAGAGAAAAAATTTTTAAAGCATACAGAAAAAGAATGTAAGAGCATAAGGGGTATAGGAGGAGTTCTAACACATATTGTAATGTAGTCACATATTGAAAAGAGAAAGAAAATGAAGCAGAAACAATCTTTGACGTGATAAGGATTTTCCAAAACTGATGAAAAGCATTAAGCCGTAGATTTTATTTCATTTCTTACTTTTTCTCTCCCCTCCCTCCCCTCCCCCTCCCTCCCCTCCCCTTCCCCTCCCTCCATCCCCCTCCTTCCCTCCCTCTCCCTTCCCCCTCCTCCCTCCCTCCCTTCCTCCCTTCCTTCCTTTCTCTAACTGTTCATTTTATTTTTTATTGAAGTATAGTTGATTTACTGAAATGTTCACTTTAAAATGGTTAATTGTGTTATGTGACCCTCACCTCAATTTTTAAAAAAATCTGTGTTGGTTATCCTTTTTTTTCCCCCTTGATTCTCAGAGTTCCCCTCATGCTTTTTTTTTTCAAATTGAAATATAGTTGATTTACAATATTGTGTTAGTTTCAGGTATACAGTAAAGTGATTGTTTTATATATATATATTTCAGATTATTTTTCATTATAGGTTATTACAAGATATTGAATATTGTTCCCTGTGCTATAACGTAAATCCTTGTTGCTTATCTGTTCTATGTATAGTAGTTTGTATATGTTAATTCCATGCTCCTAATATATCCCTCCCCTGCTGCCTGGCTTTCCCCTTGGTAACCATAAGTTTGCTTTCTGTCATGAGTCTGTTTCTGTTTTGTAAATAAGCTCACTTGTATTATTTTTTTAGATTCCCTATATATATGATATTATATACCATTTGTCTTTCTCTGTCTGACTTCACTTAGTACAGTAATCTCTAGGTCTATCCATGTTGCTGCAAATGGCAATATTTCATTCATTTTTATGGCTGAGTAATATTCCATTGTATATATATATCTTCTCTATCCAGTCATCTGTCGATGGATACTTAGGTTGCTTCCATGTCTTGGCTGTTGTAAATAGTGCTGCTATGAATATTGGGATGGGAATATCTTTTCAAATTAGAATTTTCATCTTTTCTGGAAATATGCCCAGGAGTGGGATTGTTGGGTCATATGATAACTCTATTTTTAGTTTTTTAAGGAACCTCCATACTGTTTTCCATAGTAGCTGCACCAGTTTATATTCCCACCAACAGTATAGGAGGGGCCTCTTTCCTCCACACCCTCTCCAGCATTTACGGTTTGTAGGCTTTCTGATGATGGCCATTCTGACCAGTGTGAGGTGATACCTCATTGTGGTTTTGATTTGCATTTCTCTAATAATGAATGATGTTGAGCATCTTTTCGTGTGTCTGTTGGCCATCTGTGTATCTTCTTTGGAGAATGTCTATTTCGGTCTTCTGCCTATTTTTTGATTGGGTTGTTTGTTTTTTTGATATTGAGCTATATGAGCTGTTTGTATATTTTGCAAATTAAGGCCTTGTCGGTCGCATGTTTGTGACTATTTTCTCGCAGTTTGTAGGTTGTCTTTTCGTTTTGTTTATGGTGTCTTTTGCTGTGTATGATCAATTGATTTTTGACAAGGGTGCCAAGACCATTCAGTGGGGTAAAAAATAATCTTTTCAACAAATGGTGCTGGAATAAGAGTTTATCCACATGCATAAGAATGAATTTTGATTCCTACCTCGCACCATAGGCACAGACTAACTCAAAATGGACCCAAATACAAGAGTTAAAGTTGTAAAATCCTTAGAGGAAGACCAGGTATAAATATGATCTTGGATTAGCTCACAATTTATTTAGTTATGACACTAAAAGTATAATCAATAAAAGAAAAAAATAGATAACTGGACTACCTCAAAATTGTAAACTTGTATCCTTCAAAGGGCATTATCAAGAAACTGAAGACAACCTATAGTATGGAAGGAGATATTTGCTCATGATTTATCTGACAAGGGATTTGTATCCAGAATATGTAAAGAACTCTTATAACTCAATCACCAAAATACAAACAACCCAATTGTAAAATGGACAAAGGATCCAGATAGACTTTTCTCCAAAGAAGATATACAAATGGCCAACAAGCACGTGAAAAGATATGCAACATCATTAGTTGTTAGGGGAATGCAGGTTAAAAAAAATGACAATAAGGAAAGTTGGTAAAGACGTGGTGAAATTTGAGCCCTTATACATTGTTGGTGGAAATGTAAAATGGTGAAGGTGCTGTGGAAAACAGTCTGGCAGTTCCTCACATGGTTAAACAGAGTTACCCTCTGATCCAGAAATTCCACTCCTAGGTTTATACACAAGAGAAATGAAAACATATGTCCACACAAAAGTTGTAGACAAATTATTCATAGCAACATTATTCATAATGGCGAAAATGTGCCAACAAGCCAAGTGTCCAGCAGTTGATGAATAGATAAGCATAATTGGTGTGATGAATAGATAAACTTCATTGGTGTGTCCATACAGTGGGTTGTTATTTAGCCATTAAAAAGGAATGAAGTACTGATGCATACTACAACATGGATGAACCTTGGAAAACATGTTAAGTGAATGAAGCTAACCACAAAAGGATACCTCTATGTTTCCATTTATATCATGTCCAGAGCAGGCAAACCCATAGATACAGAAGGTAGATTTGTTGCCAGAGGGTTGGGAAAGAGAGAATTGGGAATGACTACTAACAAATATGAGGTTTCAGTTTGGGGTGATGAAAATATTCTGGAAATAGATAGTGGTGGTTGCACAGCATTGTGAATTACTAAAAACCACTGAAGTGTACACCTTAAAATGGTAAAGTTTATGGTATGTGACTTATGTATCAATAAAAAAATGCAATTTTAAAAAGTTAGTGCAATTCCAACTAAATACCAACAGATTTTAAGTGGAACTTGACTGATTCTAAGATTTATTATTGAAATACTAAGGGCCAAGAATAGTGCAACAATGTTGAAGAAAAGAATTTCAGAGTATTTGATCTACTTGATATCAGTGTACATTTTAAAGGTACAGTAATGAAGAGAATGTAGTATTGGCACTGGGCTGGATAAAAGACAAATGAAAATAGAGTAAAAAAAAAAAGACCTTCACATATATGGGCAAAGGAGACTGTAGAACAGTGAGGAAAAGACAGTCTTTTTAATAACTGTTGCTGGGTCAGTTGGATTTTCATATGGAAAATAAAGTAAATTTGGCCCCTCACAGCATATGCAAATGCATATTCCACATCCTAAAATCAAAGGCAAAATGACACAATGTCTACAGGATAACACAAGACTATCTACATGAACTTCAGGTAGGAAAAGATTTATTAAAGAGGACTGAAAAGCACTAATATAAGAGAAAAGCTTGATAAACATACATCATTAATAGAGTTTAAAAATAGAGCCAAGACACAGAGTGGAAAAAATCATTTATAACACACATAATGGACAAAAGACTCATATCCAGAACATCTGAAGAACTTGTACTAATCAATAAGAAAAATATAGACAACCTAATAAAAAATAGGTGGGGATTTAAACCGACACTCACCAAAGACATTCAAATGACCAATAAATTGTGTAAACGTGCTCTTCATTAGTAATTAGGAAAATGAAAATTAAATGCACCACAAGATTTTACCACCAGAATGACTATAATGAAAATGATGAAAAATACCAAATATTGGCAATAATGTGGTGCAACACAAGATTTTCACTTTTAGATAAATACCCTAAAGAAATATGTGTACATTTGCCCCAAGAAAGATATATAAGAATGTTCATAGCGGAATTATTTGGAGTATCCCTAAACTTGAAAGAATCCAGATGCCCGTCGAGAGTAGAATTGATAAAGAAATTGTGTTATCATCACACAGTGAATAGCATGTGATAATGAAAATGAATGAATTACAGCTACATGTAACCAACCAATCACATGGGTGACTCTTACAAATATATATATGTGAATGAAACATGCTAGGCACAAAAGAATATATATTGTTTTAGTCAATTTATAAAAAGTCCCAAAATACGCAAATCTGAACTGTGATGTTTAGAAATTAAGAGTGGTTAAATTCAGAGAAGAATGAAGGAGTACTGATAGGGAAGGAGTAGGATTTGGAGAGTGTTCTGGGATAATGATCTCAATTGGCTAGGAGTTACATAGATGTTCACTTTGTGAAAACTCATTTAAGTTGTTCATTTCCATTTTGTGCACTCTTCTCTAGGTGTTTTATACTTCACAATAAAAATAAATAAAAATAGAACAATTCAACTTCTGGGTATATATCCTAAAGAATCGAAAGCAGAGTCTTGAAGAGATATTTGTATACCCATGTTCATAGCAGTCTCCACAATAGCCAAAAGGTGGAAGCAACCCACATGTCCATTGGTGGATGAAGGAATAAACAATATGTAGTATATACATACAATGGAATATTATTCAGTCCTAATAAGAAAGGACAGTTTGCTACATGCTATAGCATGGGTGAACCTTGAGATCACTATGTTAAGTGAAATCAGACCATCACAAAAAAATAAATACTGTATGATTCTAATTATATAAAGTATCTAGAATAGTCAAACTCAATAGAAAAAAAAAGAATGGTGGTTGCCAGGGCCTGGGGGAAGAGGGATATGGGGAGCTTTTGTTTATGGGTATAGACTTTCAGTTTTGCAATATGAAAAATTTCTGGAGATGAGTTGCACAATGTGAATATACTTAATGCTTCTAAAGTATGTAATCAAAATGGTTAGAATGGTAAATTTTGTTATGTGTATTTTACCACAATTACAAATTTTAAAATTAAAAAAAGATTTAAAAAATGGCATCATTGGGACTTCCCTGGAGGTCCAGCGGTTAGGACTTTGCCTTCCAGTGGAGGGGGTACGGGTTTGATTCCTGGTTGGGGAGCTAAGATGCCATGTGCCTTACAGCCAAAAAAAACCCAAAACATAAAACAGAAGCAATATTGTAACAAATTCAATAAACACTTTAAAAAAAAATGGCATCATTGGAAAAACTGGTGAAATCCAAAATGTGTAGTTTAGCTATTAGTAGCATACCAAAGTTAATTTCTTAGTTTTGATAACTTTACTATGGCTATGAAAGACATAACAAGCTGAGTGAAGGCATTAAATAGAACTGTGTATTTTTTAAAATTAATTTTTATTGGAGTATAGTTGCTTTACAATGTTGTGTTAGTTTCTACTGTACAGCAAAGTGAATCAGTTATATGTATACATATATCCCCTCTTTTTTGGATTTCCTTCCCATTTAGGTCACCACAGAGCATTGAGTAGAGTTCCCTGAGCTATATAGTTACCTATTTTATACATAATATCAATAGTGTATATATGTCAATCCCAGTCTCCCAATTCATCTCCCCCCTTCCCCCTTTGGTGTCCATACATTTGTTCTCTATGTCTGTGTCTCTCTTTCTGCTTTGCAAATAAGATCATCTATACCATTTTTCTAGATTTCACATATATGTGTTAATATATTTGTTTTTCTCTTTCTGACTTACTTCACTCTGTATGACAGTCTCTAGGTCCATCCACGTATCTACAAATGACCCAATTTCTTTCCTTTTTATGGCTAATATTCCATTGTATATATGTGCTGCATCTTTTTTTATCCATTCCTCTGTTGATGGACATTTAGATTGCTTCCATATCCTGGCTATTGTAAATAATGCTGCAATGAACATTGGGGTGCATGTGTCTTTTTGAATTATGGTTTCCTCTGGGTATATGCCCAGTAGTGGGATTGCTGGGTCATATGGTAGAACTGTGTATTGTTTTTGCAAACTTTGTGTAAGTCTAAAATTATTTTAAAATAAAAAGTAAAAAACAATAAATGAAAATACATACTTGGTGAATTTCCATGCCAATTTGGGGGACAAGCTTGAATTTACAGAGCTAGATAGATTATCTGAGCACTAAAACCTCTTTTCCATTTTGGTGTTTTTCCTTCTGTTTTCCTTACACAATGACCAAACGTTCCAAAATCCCAAGATCCCAATAGCAGCAGCCAGTCAAAGTATCCCATTCTCATGAATGACCAAGAGGTCCTGGATATGAAGAGGAAATATTAAACAGACTACTTCATTGTCGCCGAAGCCCATATTTTCTTTGGCTATTTCAATGTTTTTATTCAAAAAGCAACTCAGGGTTTGCTACTCCATTCCCATAATAGAATGAATAGAGAAACTTGTGTCATTATTAAAAAATGTTCCAAATCCTGTAATGTGGTGTGTTGGTTTTTTTTTTTCTGCCAATGTTTTTAGCTTTCTTCAGTGCAGAAGAACACTTTGTGTTTTTCCCTGATACTGGTAAAACTTCGTGACTAAATTTACAGCTAAAAATCTTTTGTTGGAAGGAATAATTGAAAGCAGATACTCTGATGTCTTCCACTAACTTAAATCCTAACTAGAGTATTAATTTCTTGTCAAATAATGGGATAGATTTCCATTTATTAATATTAAAGGAACTTATGTAATATCTACTGCAACTTAGTTTTATATATATATATATATATATTGCTTTTTACTTATCTATGACCAGTAGAGCCCAATATAGTATCTTTTACATAGTATAGAGAGTAGGTCCTTAATGTTTATTGGTTACTTAAATTAAATTAAGACAAATTAAGACTGTATGTGATAAAAGAATGAAGGTGATAAGTGAACCACCTTAAAAATAAGACAACTTTTGACTGACTCTCATATCAATTGCTTAAGCAGGTTCAATGAACTCAGATTGGGACTAACGCTAGTACTTGCTATCTTGAATTAGCTAAGCTTAGTAAGAGCAGAATTGGCACTAAATTAATGGGTTGCCACTGATAGGCTTTGATCTCACCATGAGAATCATTGCCAAAGTACACAGAATCTCTTAACAAAGAAACATTTCTTTTTAAAATAAAAGATATCCAAGGTCACTTGAATCTACTCTGTGATTTTGCTTGACAAACTAAAGAAATGGGAGGATTGGAAGCATCCACCATTATTTAAGCAAAAAGATAAAAGATATGTTTTAGTGTAATGGCACAAATACTGGAGGTTTAAATTTCTAAACAGAGAAGAACTTTATAGCAGAACGTAGCTAGAGGTGACTTGGTGAGCCAGTGAAATGATACCAAAGAAGATTTTAAAGTTAAAAGTATAAAATACGTGTTTTAAAATTTGCTATTAAAAGTGAGATAGTCTCTGTTTGAAAATGGAACATAGAGACAAGCACTGTACGTTAGAAATTGACATTGTTAATCATGACCATAGTTTTTTGTTTTTAACAAAAAAAATCTTCAACATCTTTATTGGGAGTATAATTGTTTTACAATGAGGTGTTAGTTTCTCCTGTATAACAAAGTGAATCAGCTATATGCATACATATATCCCCATATCCCCTCCTTCTTGCATCTCCCTCCCGTCTAAGTGGTCACAAAGCACTAAGCTGATCTCCCTGTGCTATGTGGCTGCTTCCTACTAGCTATCTATTTTACATTGGTTAGTGTATATATGTCCATGCCACTCTCTCACTTCGTCCCAGCTTAACCTTCCCCCTCCCCGTGTCCTCAAGTGCATTCTCTACGTCCGCGTCTTTATTCCTGTCCTGCCCCTAGGTACATCAGAACCTTTTTTTTTAGATTCCATTTATATGTCTTAGCATATGGTATTTTTCTCTTTCTGACTTACTTCACTCTATGACAGACTCTGGGTGTATCCACCTCACTACAAATAACTCAACTTCGTTTCCTTTTATGGCTGAGTAATATTCCAATTGTATATATGTGCCACATCTTCATTATCCATTCATCTGTCTGTGGACACTTAGGTTGCTTCCATGTCCTGGCTATTGTAAATAGTGCTGCAATGAACATTATGGTACGTGACACTTTTTGAATGATGGATTTCTCAGGGTATATGGCCAGTAGTGGGATTGCTGGGTCATATGGTAGTTCTATTTTTAGTTTTTTCAGGAACCTACATACTGTTCTCCATAGTGGCTGTATCAATTTACATTCCCGCCAACAGTGCAAGAGGGTTCCCTTTTCTCCACACCCTCTCCAGCATTTATTGTTTGTAGATGTTTTGATGATGGCCATTCTGATTGGTGTGAGGTGATACCTCATTGTAGTTTTGATTTGCATTTCTCTAATAATTAGTGATGTTGAGCATACTTTCATGTGTTTGTTGGCAATCTGTATATCTTCTTTGGAGAAATGCCTATTTAGGTCTTCTGCCCATTTTTGGATTGGGTTGTGTGTTTTTTTGATATGGAGCTACATGAGCTGCTTATAAATTTTGGAGATTAATCCTTTGTCAGTTGCTTCATTTGCAAATATTTTCTCCCATTCTGAGGGTTGTCTTTTTGTCTCGATTATGTTTTCCTTTGCTGTGCAAAAGCTTTTAAATTTCATTAGGTCCCATTTGTTTATTTTCGTTTTTATTTCCATTTCTCTAGCAGGTGGGTCAAAAAGGATCTTGCTGTGATTTATGTCATGGTGTGTTCTGCCTATGTATTCCTCTAAGAGTTTGATAGTGTCTGGCTTATATTTAGGTCTTTAACCCACTTTGAGTTTATTTTTGTGTATGGTCTTAGGGAATGTTCTAATTTCATTCTTTTACATGTAGCTCTCCAATTTACCCAGCACCACTTATTGAAGAGGCTGTCTTTTTTCCATTGTATAGTCTTGTGTCCTTTATCAAAGATAAGGTGACCATATGTGCATGGGTTTATCCCTGGGCATTCAATCCTATTCCATTGATATATATTTCTGTTTTTGGGTCAGTACCATACTGTCTTGATTACTGTAGCTTTGTAGTATAGTCTGAAGTCAGGGAGCCTGCTTCCTCCAGCTCCGTTTTTCTTTGTCAAGATTGCTTTGGTTATTCGGGGTCTTATGTGTTTCCATACAAATTGGGAAATTCTGGGTTCTAGTTCTGTGACAAGTGCCACTGGTAGTTTGATAGGGATTGCATTGAATCTGTAGATTGCTTTGGGTAGTATAGTCATTTTTACAATGTTGATTCTTCCAATCCAAGAATATGGTATATCTCTCCATCTGTTTGTATCATCTTTAATTCCTTTCATCCGTTTCTTATAGTTTTCTGCATACAGGTCTTTTGTCTCCTTAGTTAGGTTTATTCATAGGTATTTTATTCTTTTTGTTGCAATGGTAAATGGGCGTGTTTTCTTAATTTCTTTTTGAGATTTTTCATCATTATTGTAAAGGAATGCAAGAGATGTCTGTGTATTAATTTTATATCCTGTTACTTTACCCAACTCATTGATTAGCTCTAGTAGTTTTCTGTTGGCATCCTTAGGATTCTCTATGTATAGTATCACGTAATCTGCAAACAGTGAGAGTTTCACTTCTTTTCCAATTTGGATTCCTTCGATTTCTTTTTCTTCTCTGATTGCTGTGGCTAAAACTTCCAATACTATGTTGAATAATAATGGTGAGAGTGGGCAGACTTGTCTTGTTCCTGATGTTAGAGGAAATGGTTTAAGTTTTTTACCATTGAGAACGATGTTGGCTGTGGGTTTGTCATATATGGTGTTTATTGTGTTGAGGTAAGTCCCTTCTATGCCTACTTTCTGGAGGGATTTTATCTTAAATGGTGTTGAATTTTGTCGAAAGCTTTCTCTGCATCTATTGAGATGGCCATATGGTTTTTCTCCTTCAATTTGTTAGTATGCTTTATCACATTGATTGATTTCCATATACTGAAGAATCCTTGCATTCCTGGGATAAACCTCACTTCATCATGATGTATAATCCTTTTAATCTGCTGTTGGATTCTGTTTGCTAGTATTTTTTTGAGGATTTTTGCTTCTGTGTTCATCAGTAATATTGGCCTGTAGTTCTCTTTTTTTGTGACATCTTTGTCTGGTTTTGGTATCAGGGTGATGGTGGCCTCCTAGAATGAATTTGGGAGTGTTCCTCCCTCTGCTATATTTTGGAAGAGTTTGACAAGGATAGGTGTTAGCTTTTCTCTGAATGTTTGATAGAATTTGCCTGTGAAGCCATCTGGTCCTGGACTTTTGTTTGTTGGAAGATTTTAAATCACAGTTTCAATTTCAGTGCTTGTGATTTGTCTGTTCATATTTTCTGTCTTCCTGGTTCAGTCTCAGAAGGTTGTGCTTTTCTAAGAATTTGTCCATTTCTTCCAGCTTGTCCATTTTATTGGCATAGAGTTGCTTGTAGTAATCTCTCATGATCCTTTATATTTCTGCAGCATCAGTTGTTACTTCTTTTTCATTTCTAATTCTATTGATTTGAGTCTTCTCCCTTTTTTTCTTGATGAGTCTGGCTAATGGTTTATCAATTTTGTTTATCTTCTCAAAGAACCAGCTTTTAGTTTTATTGATCTTTGCTATTGTTTCCTTCATTTCTTTTTCATATATTTCTGATCTGATCTTTATGATTCCTTTTCTTCTGCTAACTTTGGGGTTTGTTTGTTCTTTCTCTAATTGCTTTGGTTGTCAGGTTAGGTTGTTTAGTTGAGGTGTTTCTTGTTTCTTGAGGTAGGATTGTATTGCTATAAACTTCCCTCTTAGAGCTGCTTTTGCTGCATCCCATACGTTTTGGATCGTCGTGTTTTCATTGTCATTTGTTTCAAGGTATTTTTTGATTTCCTCTTTGATTTCTGTAGTGCTCTCTTGGGTATTTAGTAGTGCATTGTTTAGTATCCATGTGTTTGTATTTTTTACAGTTCTTTTCCTGTAATTGATATCTAGGCTCATAGCATTGTGGTCAGAAAAGAAACTTGATACGATTTCAGTTTTCTTAAATTTACCAAGGCTTGATTTGTGACCCAAGATATCTATTCTGGAGAATGTTCCATGAGCACTTGAGAAGAAAGTGTATTCTGTTGTTTTTGGATGGAATGTCTTATAAATATCAATTAAGTCCATCTTGTTTAATTTATCATTTAAATCCAGCTTTCTTTTGATTTCCATTTGCATGGAATATCTTTTTCCATCCCCTCACTTTCAGTCTGTATGTGTCCCTAGGTCTGAAGTGGGTCTCTTGTAGACAGCATATGTATGGGTCTTCTTTTTGTATCCATTCAGCCAGTCCATGTCTTTTGGTTGGAGCATTTAATCCCTTTACATTTAAAGCAGTTATCAGTATGTATGTTCCTATTACCATTTTCTTAATTTTTTTGGGTTTGTTATTGTAGGTATTCTCAATCTCTTGTGTTTCATGCCTAGAGAAGTTCCTTTATTGTAAAGCTGGTTTGGTGGTGCTGAGTTCTCTTAGCTTTTGCTTGTCTGTAAAGGTTCTAATTTCTCTGTCAAATCTGAATGAGATCCTTGCTGGATAGAGTAATCGTGGTTGTAGGTTTTTCCCTTTCATTGCTTTAAATATGTCCTTCCACTCCCTTCTGGCTTGTAGGGTTTCTGCTGAAGGATCAGCTGTTAAGCTTATGGGGATTCCCTTGTATGTTATTTGTTGCTTTTCCATTGCTGCTTTTAATATTTTTTCTTTATATTTAATTTTTGGTAGTTTGATTAATATGTGTCTTGGTGTGTTTCTCCTTGAATTTGTCCTGTATGGAACTCTCTGTGCTTCTTGGACTTCACTATTTCATTTCACATAGTAGGGAAGTTTTCAACTATAATCTCTTCAAATATTTTCTCACTACCTTTTTTTTTCTTCTTCTTCTGGGACCCCTATAATTCGAATGTTCGTGAGTTTAATGTTGTCCCAGAGGTCTCTAAGACTGTCCTCAATTCTTTTCATTCTTTTTTCTTTATTCTGCTCTGGGGTAGTTATTTCCACTATTTTATCTTCCAGGACACTTATCTGTTCTTCTGCCTCAGTTATTCTGCTATTGATTCCTTCTAGATAATTTTTAAGTTCATTTATTGTGTTGTTCATCATTGTTTCTTTGCTCTTTAGTTCTTCTAGGTCCTTGTTAAATGTTTCGTTTATTTTCTCCATTCTGTTTCCAAGAGTTTGGATCATCTTTACTATCATTATTCTGAATTCTTTTTCAGGTAGAGTGCCTATTTCCTCTTCATTTGTTTGGTCTGGTGGGGTTTTACCTTGCTCCTTCATCTGTTGTGTGTTTCTCTGTCTTCTCATTTTGCTTAACTTCCTGTATTTGGGGTCTCCTTTTCGCAGGCTGCAGGTTCGTAGTTCTCGTTGTTTTCGATGTCTGCCCCCAGTGGGTAAGGTTGGTTCAGTGGGTTGTCTAGGCTTCCTTGTGGAGGGGACTGGTGCATATGTTCTGGTGGATGAGGCTGGATCCTGTCTTTTTGGTGGGCAGCACTGCATCTGGTGGTGTGTTTTGGGGTGTTTGTGAACTTATTATGATTTTAGGCAGCCTCTCTGCTAATGCCTATTGTTGTGTTCCTGTCTTGCTAGGTGTTTGGCATAGGGTGTCCAGCACTGTAGCTTGCTGGTCGTTGAGTGGTGTTGGGTCTTAGCCTTGAGATGAAGATCTCTGGGACAGTTTTTGCTGTTTGATATTATGTGGAGCTGGGAGATCTCTGGTGAACCAATTTCCTGAACTTGGCTCTCCCACCTCAGAGGCACAGGCCTGACACCCAGCCAGAGCACCAAGACCCTGTCAGCCCCATGGCTCAGAAGAAAAGCGAGAAAAAAAGAAGGAAAGATAGAAAGAAAAAATAAAATAAATAAATTTATTAAAATTAAAAAAATATTTAAAATTAAAAAGTATTAAAAAAGAAAAAAGAAAGAGAGCAACCAAACCAAAAAACAAGTTCACCAATGATAAGAAGCATTAAAAAGTATACTAAAACAAACAAAGAAACTAACAAAGCAAATGTACAGACAGAACCTTAGGACAGATGGTAAAAGCAAAGTTATATAGACAAAATCACACAAAGAAGCATACACATACACATACGCACGAAAAGGAAAAAAATATATGTAAAAAACCGAAAGTGAACCACCAAATCACTAAAGAAATCTACCAATGATAATAAACTGAAAATACTAAACTAAGATAAACGTAAAAGCAGAAACAAATAAGATACAGAAAGCTAACCCCAAGTTTACAGTTGCTCCTGAAGTCCACGGCTTCAATTTTGGGATGATTCGTTGTCTCTTCAGGTATTCCAGAGATGCAGCGTTCATCAAGTTGATTGTGGAGATTTAATCCGCTCCTCCTGAGGCTGCTGGGAGAAATTTTCCTTTCTTTTCTTTGTTCACACAGCTCCTGGGGTTCACCTTTGGATTTGTCTCCTCCGTGCATGTCGGTCCCCCGAGGGCATCTGTTCTTTGTCCGGACAGGTCAGGGTTAAGGTAGCAGCTGACTAGGTAGCTCTGGCTCAGTCAGGCTGGCGGGAGGGAGGGGTACAGAATGCTGGGCGAGCCTGTGGTGGCTCAGGCCAATGTGACATTGCAACAGCCTGAGGCGCGCCATGTATTCTCCTGGGGAAGTTGTCCCTGGATCATGGCACCCTGGCAGTGGCGGGCTGCACAGACTCCTCGGAGGGAAGGTGTGGATAGTGACCTGTGCTTGCACACAGGCTTCTTGGTGGCTGCAGCAGCAACCTTAGTATCTCATGCCCATCTCAGGTGTCTGCGCTGATAGCCGCGGCTCCTGCCCATATCTGGAGCTTGTTTAGGCAGTGCTCTGAATCCCCTCTCCTTGTGCACCCCTAAATGATGGTCTCTTTCCTCTTCGGCAGTTCCAGACTTTTTCCCGGACTCCCTCCCGGCTAGCTGTGGCACAGTAGCTCCCTTCAGGCTGTGTTCATGCAGCCAACTCCAGTCCTCTCCCTGGGATCTGACCTCCAAATCCCGAGCCTCAGTTCCCAGCCCCCAACCGCCTCAGCGGGTGAGCAGACAGGCCTCTCAGGCTGGTGACTGCTAGTCGGCACTGGTTCTCTGTGTGGGAATCTCTCTGCTTTGCGCTCTGCACCCCATTGCACTCTGCTCCGTGGCTCTGAAGCTTTACCCCTGCCACCTCATGTCTCCGCCAGTGAAGGAGCTTCCTAGTTTGTGGAAACTTTCCTCTTTCACAGCTCCCTCGCAGAGGTGCAGGTCCTGTCTCTAGTCTTTTGTCTCTGTTTTTTCTTTTTTCTTTTGCTGTACCCAGGTACGTGGGGAGTTTTTTGCATTTTGGGAAGTCTGAGGTCTTCTGCCTCTGGTCAGGTGTTCTCTAGGGTTTGTTCCACATGTAGATGTATTTGTGGGGAGGAAGATGATCTTCACGTATTACTCCTCTGCCATCTTGAACGTCTCTCTACCATAGAGTTTTATGTGGTGGGATACTTACATTTTATTTGGAATCTAATTATGTTGTTTTCGTTTATGGAGGCAAAATCATTTTATGAGCTAATTTTTTACAGTAAAAATCTAAAGGAGAAGCTGATTAGCTTTTTTAAGAGAAGTTGGATATTTATTTATATTATTTTTATAATGATGTGTAATTTCTGAGAAATGCTGAATTCATTTTTTTCCCCTCCATTTCTAACCAGAGGACCAGAAAATGGATAAAGAAACATGTCAAATGAGTTCTACTACATTTGCTGCCAGATAGCATCTTGTTTGGTTATCGAAATGATCTCTTCTATTTAAAATGTACACATGACTAAGTAAAATGAATTTTATTACTCTCCGAGATATCTTTACTTGGCTGTATTTTGGAAAGTTAAAAAAGGAATATGATATAGCTACAGAAAGATTTTGGAAGATTCTTACATAAAGTAATAAAATATACACATTAGAAATAGCCTTCTAGTTTGCAATTATTCATGAAAAATATATTTATATGTATAAACTACACTATGTGGGTAAAAATACATTCTAAGTAAAGGTAGAAGTGCAACTTACTTTAAAACAGCCTCTTATTAAAAAAATACAGGTTTAAAATAAATAGAGCAGGAAATTAATAAATAATCACAATTAGGTTTCAAATGAACGTTAAGTATTCCACTAAAAGTGCAGGGTGATAATTAACAATCTCAACTTCGGGTGTATGGTGTTTCTGTGTATATCCTATTTTCAAAACAGAATTTTTAAATAGTAATTATAAAAGACATATTTCTTATTTTTTTATTTTTTATTTTTTGTGATACACGGGCCTCTCACTGTTGTGGCCTCTCTGATTGAGGAGCACAGGCTCCAGACGCACAGGCTCAGCGACCATGGCTCACGGGCCTAGCTGCTCCACGGCATGTGGGATCTTCACAGACTGGGGCACGAACCCGCGTCCCCTGCATCGGCAGGTGGACTCTCAACCACTGCGCCACCAGGGAAGCCTATATTTCTTATTTTTAAGAGCAAAATGCTCTTTGATGCCATGCCACTGGTACACCATGCTGTTCTATCTGGGTGCTACTATAAAAAAGTTCTTTTGAATTTAAATCCAGTAAAACACATGCAGTGTACTATTTGTACTCCCAAGGGTTCCTTCTTGGATGACAGAACTTAGAGATGGGGTTTTTATAACATGATTCAATTCACAAAAATATAATTTGAACACAAACATTTATAAATATCAGTATTTTATATAAAGAAGAATGTCTACACAAGCCAATAATGAGAACTAACTATAGCATAGAGGAGGGTAGGCAAATTTTTTTCTATAAAGGACCAGATAATAAATACTTTGTAGGCCATATGGTCTTAGTAACAGCTACTCAGCTCTGCCATTGTACAATGAAAATAGGCCTAGATAAAATGAATAAGTGTGGCCATATTCGAATAACACCTTAATAAAAACACATGATGAGTCAATTTGGAGCTGGGCCATAGTTTGCTAAGCTCTGTGGACTCTGTTTCTCCTAAGCCCCCTAACTAAAGTGCAGAATGTTAATAAATAAATTAGAGAATGGATGAATGAAAGAATGAATAAGTAATAAATAAACTAAACTAAAGTAGATGAAAACTAAAGGATACTTAGTCAAGACATTCTGTTGTGAAGTTAGGTGGTTAAAATAGGCAAAGTTTAGGTGTTTGATTCCTATTAAAAAGAACATGACAAACATGCATTTTGATCCTAGAAAAGTCTAATTTAACATAGTACTTTGGAAATCTCCTTTAATTCCATAGGAATTAAAATAATATTCCCAAATAATTCTATCTATATTCTACCAGTCAAGATGAGGTTTTCACAGAAGTGACATCAGCAAGATGGCAGAAAAGTAAGCAACAGACCTTCCTTTCACAGAGACACCAATTCAATAATACATGCACCAGTTTCCTTTGTGAGAAGGTTAAGAGGCTCCTGCACCCCAGGTGAGTGTGAAACTGACCACATTGAAGCCAGTAGGAAAATTCATGTCACCTCCTCATGATACTCTCTTTTCCTGGCACAGTGCCATCCTCTTGGGAGGAAACTCCCAGCTTCTGGCTTCTCCCTGGGGAGGAAAAGAGGAATTATATGTCCAGTGTTCTGACATTTCTGGGGGCTGCCCAAGTACTAGCTTCTGTCTCACTTTCTTGGAGCACTGATATGATCCATCATGCTTTAGATGCATGGAGACCACTAAGACTTAAAAAAAAAATTCTGGGCAACATGTTGCTGCTCCAGAGGATCTGCAGTACAGAATACAAAGGTCAATACAGCTTAATAGTCTCTTCCTCATGGGGAAAGAGAAGAATGGAACATTCTGGCTTTTTTTAGGGGTGACCTGAGGGACCGGTATCTGTCTCACCTCTCTCAGAACATGAACAGGATCTGACGTACACTAGAAGCCTGGGGCACTGAGCACATAAAAGAGCTGGACTCATGCTGCTGTTCCAAAGGGCCTATGGTAAATTAGACAGAGGATAATACAGTTTGTGGCCTTTCCCTTAGGGGGGAAAGAGAAGAGTGGAGCAAGTGTACAATGTTCTGGCTTTTTGGAGAGCTGCATGAGGAACTGGATTCTGTCTCACCCAACAGGATGTAGATAGGACTTAGGATACTCTACCACCTGGAAGCCACTGGAAACAATAAAAGGGATGGGTGGTGTGTTGCTACTCCATGGTCCAAAGGGACAGCAGAGAGATACCAGAAGGATCAAGAGATAGCAAGCTCCTGAAAAAAAGAAACTGGCAAATCCCTCTGATAAGGAATCTACACACAGAAGGTTAGAGAAGTCACATCCACAGAAAAGGTTTGAGAGGCCCCCCAAATCTCTAGTCAGGATGATAGATGATCTTTCCCTATACAAAGTCAGTATATACAGCCTGGTTTCTTCACATGTATGGATACTGACACAAAGTTACAAGGTACACTAAGAAACAGAGAAAAATTGTCCAAAGGAACAAAATAAATCTCTAGAAACTGACCCTAAAGAAGTGGAGGGTATTTGAATTACCTGACAAAGAATTAAAAATAACCACCATAAAAAAAACAACAACAAAAAAACCATCATGAAGGTGTTCTATGAGCTCAGGAAAACATTGTGTGAACAAAACAAGAATTTCAGCAAAGAGAAAATACATAAAAGAACAAAACAAATTTTACAGCTAAAAAATGCAATAACTGAACTGAAAAATTCACTAGAGGGGTTCAGGAGCAGACTTGATCAAGCAGAAGAAAGAATCAGTGAACTTGAAGACAAGTCATTTGAAATTATTCAGTCAGAAATGCAAAAAAGAAAAGAGAATGAAAAAGAGTGAAGGGCTTCCCTGGTGGCGCAGTGGTTGAGAGTCCGCCTGCCAATGCAGGGGACGCGGGTTCATGCCCCGGTCCGGGAAGATCCCACATGCCGCCGAGAGGCTGGGCCCGTGAGCCATGGCCGCTGAGCCTGTGCATCCGGAGCCTGTGCTCCACAACGGGAGAGGCCACAACAGTGAGAGACCTGCATACCGCAAAAAAAAAAAAAAAAAAAAAAAGAGTGAAGAAAGCTAAGGGACTTACGAGACATCGAATTTTAGGAGTCCCAGAAGGAGAAGAAAGAGAGAAAGGGGCAGAAACCTTATTCAAAGAAACTGGTTGAAGACTTCCCAAATCTAGGGAAGGAAGTGGACATCCATATTCAAGAATACCACTGGACTGGTGTTTAAAAAGAGAACACACTGAGACACAGTATAATCAAATTGTCAAAATTCAAAGACAAAGACTTGAAAACAGCAAGAGAAAAGTAACTTAGCATATACATGGGAACCCCCATAAGACTATCAGTGAATTTTTCAGCAGAAACATTGCAGGCCAGAAGGGAGCAGGATGGTAGTCTTTCAAAGTCCCAAAAGAAAATAACCTGTCAACCAACAATATTATACCTGGCAAAAATTTCTTTTAAAAATGAAGAAGAGATAAAGACATTCCCAGACAAACAAAAGCTGAGCGAGTTCATTAATAGACTTGCTGAGGGCTAAAGAGAGTCCTTCAAATTGGAACAAAAATATGCTGAACAGCAACATAAAAGCATATGAAAGTATAAAACTGGTAAATATAAATATATAGAGAAATACAGAATATTGTAATATTGTAACAGTGGTATATAAATCACTTTTAATTCTGGCATAGAAATTAAAAGTAAATAAACTATAAAAATACGTTAATGAATACACAAAATAAAAAGATGTGATTTGTCACATCACTAACATAAAGTGTTGGGAAAGGAGAGCAAAATGTGTAGAGTTTTTGTATGCAATTGAACTTAAATTATTATTGGTTTAAAATAAACAGTAATTGTTATAACTTCAAGATGCTTTATATAATCCCCAGGATAACCACAAAGAAAATACCAATAGAAAACATGCAAAAGGAAAAGAGAAAGGAAACAAAGTGTGTCAATACAAAAAAATCAGTGAAACACAATGGAAGACAGCAAGAGAGGAAAAGACAGACAAAAGAACTACAAGACTAACAGAAAACAATCAACAACATGGCAATAGTAAATAGTAATAGTAAATCCTTCCCTGTTAATAATTACTTTAAATGTAAATGGATTAATCTCCCCAATCAAAAGACATGGAGTGACTGACTGAATTAAAAACAGGATCCAATTCTATGCTGTCTACAAGGAGACTCACCTCAGATTTAAGGATACCCATACTTGAAAGTGAAAGGATGGAATATGATATTCCATGGTTATGGCAACAGGAGAGAGCAGAGGTGGCCACATTTATATCAAACAAAATAGACTTCAAGTCAGAAACTGTCACAATAGACGATAAAGGACATTATATAATGATAAAAGGGTCAATTCCCCAGGAAGATGTAACAATTGTAAACATATATGCATTCCACATCAGAGTACCTAAATATATGAAGCAAACATTAGCTGAACTGAAGGGAGAAACAGACAGTAACACAGTAATGTAGATTTCAATATCCCACTTTCAATAACAGATAGAATATCCAGACAGAAGGTCAATAAGGAAACAGAGGACTTGAATAATACTAAAGACCAAATGGACCCAACAAACATATAAAAAGCAATCCACCCAACAACAGAATACACACTCTCAAGCACAACATTTCTCCAGGATAGATCACATGTTAGATCACAAGCTTTCTTAAACAAAATTTAAGAAGATCGAAATCATACTAAGTATCTTTTCTGGCTCTAATAGAATGAAAACTAGAAATCAATAGCAGAAGGAAAAGTAAATTTCAAAATATGTCAAAATTAAACTCTTGAACAACCAATGGGTAGAAGAAGAAATCAAAAGGGGAATTAGAAAATATTTTGAGACAAATGAAAATGAAGACACAACGTACCAAAACTTATTGGATGCAGAAAAAGCAATATAGCAGTAAGTTTATAGGGATATATTTACAATAGAAAAGAAGGAAAATCTCAAACAACCTAACTCTACGCCTCAGGGAAAAGAAAGAACAAACTAAGCTCAAAGCTGACAAAAGGAAGGAAATAATAAAGATAAGAGCAGAAATAAAGTAGGAAATAGAAAAACAATGGAAAAAATAAATGAAACTGAGTTGTTATTTTCAAAAAATAAACAGAATTGACAAATCTTCTGTTAGATTAAGAAAGACAGAGCAAAGACTCAAAATCAAATGAAAGGGGAGACATTACAGCCGATGCCAGAGAAATAAAAAAGCATTAAAAAAGAATACTATGAACAGTTATACACCAACAAATTGGACAATCTAGAAGAAATAGATAAATTCCTAGAAACATTTGACCTACCAAGACTGAATCATAAAGAAATAGAAAATTTGAACATTCCTGTAACTAGTACGTCAATTGAATCAGTATTCAAATATCTCCCAACAAAGCAAAACCCAGGACCAGATGGCTTCACTCATGAATTCTACCAAACATCTAAAGAATTCATGCCAGTTCTTCTCAAATTCATCCGAAAAATTGAAGGGGAAAGAGTACTTCCAAACTCATTTTATGAGGCCAGTATTAATCTGATACCAAAGCCAGAAATTAAAAACAAACAAACAAACAAACAAAAAACAAACTAAAAGAAAAGAATACCACAGGCCAGTATCCCTTATGAATATAAATGCAAAAATTCTCAACAAAATACTAGCAAACTGAATTCAACAGCACATTAAGAGGATCATGCACCATGACCAATTAGAATTTATCCCTGTGTTGGTAATGATGGTTTAAAAACATACAAAAGTAAATTTTATAGTAAATTAAAAAACTTAATTATTTACTTCTGTTTCAACATCCCCACAAACAGGCTGTTTGCACCCTGTTCAGGTGACCGGTGCACTAGTGTGATAAGGCTGGCCCCTGCCTCTAGTTCCCCTTTTTGCCCTCCCCACACTGTGACATTCAAACACACCAATGAAATCACCTCATGCCTTTTGCTTGGTACTCCATCCAGACCCCCAATAAAGGTACTTGCCCATGGGTTCTTGCTCTTTCTCTCAGCTCCTACCTGCTTGGTGGAGCCTGCTCCCTTGGTGCTCACCCTGTGTGGTCCCCTCATGGAATGCAGTGACTCTGTCTCTCTAGGGCTTGTGAGTATAATACATTTTGTTTTCCTGTACCCTTCTTGTGTCCCCCTCTTGTGGCTGAACCTGACTGACCATCTCATGAAAAAAAGCATCCATCAAAGTGATACACCACATTAACAGAACAAAGCATAAAAATCACTTGATCACCTCAATAGATGCAGAAAGAGCACTGACAGATTTCAAAACCCTTTCACGATAGAAACAACAAACTAGGAATGGAAGGAAATTACCTTAACATAACAAAGGCTATATATGAAGAGCCCATAGCTAGCATCATACTCAATGGTGAAAAACCAAAAGCTTTTCCTCTAAGATCAGGATCAAGGTAAGGATGCCTACTCTTGTGACTTCATTTCAACATAGTACTAGAAGTCCTTGAGAGAGAAGTTAGGAAAGAAATATTTCCAATTTTCCAAATTGTAAAGGAAGTAGTAGATTTATATTTGTTCATAGATGATATGATCATATATATAGAAATCCCTAAAGATTCCACAAAAACTGTTGTAACTAATAAATGAATTCAGTAAAGTTGCATCCTATAAAATCAACATAAAAATCCGTTGTGCACATTGATACACTAACAACACTACACTAACAATGAATAATTCTGTAACTACAAAACACTGATAAAAGAAATTAAAGCAGACAAAAATAAATGGAAAGATGTTCCACGTTTGTGAATTGGAAGAATTAATATTGTCAGAATGTCTATACTACCCCAAATAATCTACTGAGTCAGTGCAATCCCTATCAAATCCCAATGGCATTTTTATAGGAATAGAAAGAAACAATCCTAAAATATGTAAGAAACCACAAAGGACCCCGAATAGCCAAGTCAATCCTGAGAAAGAAAAACAACGCAGGAGGCCTCATACTTCCTGATTTGAAAATATATTACAAAGCTACAGTAATCAAATAGTTTGGCACTGACAGAGAGACATATAGACCAATGGAATATAATAGAAAACCCAGAAATAAAGCTATGTATGTAGGATCAAATGATCTTTGACAAGGGTGCTAATAATACACAATGGGGAAAGGATAGTCTCTTCAACAAATGATGCTGGGAAAACTAGATATCCACATACAAAAGAATGGAATTGGACCTTCACAAAAATCAACTTGATATTAAAGACTTAAATTGAAGACCTGAAACTGTAAAACTCCTAGAAGAAAATATAGTGGAAAAACTTTCTGACATTGGCTTGGTAATGATTTCTTGGATATGACACCAAAAATAAAAATAAACAAGTGGGACTATTTCAAACTAAAAAACTTCTGTACAGCAAAAGAACCAATCAACAGAGTGAAAAACCAACCTATGGAATGGGTGAAAATATTTACAAACCATATATTTGATAAGGGGTTAATATCCAAAATGCATAGGGAACTTCTGTGACTTAGCATAAAAACATATAACCTGATTAAAAAATGGGCAAACAACTTCAATAGACATTTATCCAAAGTGGAGACACAAATGGCCAACAGACACATTAAAAGATGCTCCACTTCACTAATCATCAGGAAATGCACATTGAAAGCTCAATGAGATATCATCTCACATCTGTTAGAATGGCCATTATCAAAAAACCAGAAAATAACCAGTGTTGGTAAGGATGTGAAGAAATTGGAATGTTGGTGGGGATGTATAATGTCACACCTGCTATGGAAAACAGTATGGAGGCTCCTCAAAAAGTTAAAAACAGAACTGCCATGTTATCCAGCAATCCCAATTTTGGGTGTTCAGAAACATTGAAATCGGGATCTGCTGGAGATATTTGCACTCCCATGTTCATTGTAGCAGTATTCAGAGCCAAGAGGTGGAAACAACCTAAATGTCCATTGACAGATGAACAAATAAAATGTGATATATAAATACAGTGGAATATTATTCAGACTTAAAAAGGGAGGAAATTCTGTCATATGCTGTATGAATGAACCCTTGAGGAAATTATTCTAAGTGAAATAAACCAGCACCGAGGGACAGATACTGCTTGATTCCAGTTATATGAGGTATCTAAAGTAGTAAAACTCACAGAAGCAGAAAGTAGAATGGTGGTTGTTGGCAACTGGGGGGAGGAGGAAATGGGGAGGTTCTTTCATTGCATATAAAGTTTCAGTCATGCAAGATGAAAAATTCAGAGATATGCTGTAAAACATTGTGCTTACAGTTAATAATACTGTATT
This sequence comes from Globicephala melas, assembly GCF_963455315.2. Lineage (NCBI taxonomy): Eukaryota > Metazoa > Chordata > Mammalia > Artiodactyla > Delphinidae > Globicephala > Globicephala melas. The sequence continues at coordinate 22,366,616 of NC_083335.1, read as the reverse complement.
GTACTTAAATATTTAAGAGGGTAAATCTCATGTGTTTATTTTATAATAATTTTTAAAATGAGCTTTGCATGGATCAATTATTGCAGTGGAGAATTATTTCTTCTTCTTGACTCTTCCAATAGAAAAGTAATGTTTTTGTCATATAAATGTTCTTGGAACACCAAGAAGAAATGTTTAAGAAGAACACATTTCCTTAAAAAGAGAGAGCTGAATCAACCTCTCTCTCTCTCCCTCCCTCCCTCCCCTCCCTCCCCCCCTTCCTCCCTTCACTCCTCCTCCTCCTCCTCTCCCTTCTCTCTGACTACTGGAACCTTTAATATCTACAACTGCAGAGAGTAGAGGAAACATCAGACTAGTCTCTTTTGAAGAGAAACAGTAATCCTTGTAGTGCATACTATTTTAAATATGCTATTTAAAATTCCATAAGTATTTTTTCAATTTTGAAAATCAAACTCACTTGATTATTGTAACGTCACACATCACCATTCAGTATTGCACACGTGACAAGCTTGACATTTTAAAATAAAATTGTTTTGAATCATTTAGCAGTGAGAAAAGCATATAAATAATTTCGTAGTGACTAGAATATGTGTTTTAGGCCAGACTCACTACAAAACGTTGACGCATTTTCTAAAACTTTCTAACATAAAATGGACAGTTAGGCTAAGAACAACCATGAAAACGTTTACCTTCACAGATCTTTCTGTGAGAAATAAAAGCCTTAAAATTATGTGCTTATAGGGCTTCCCTGGTGGCGCAGTGGTTGGGAGTCCACCTGCCGATGCAGGGGACACGGGTTCGTGCCCCGGTCCGGGAGGATCCCACATGCCGCGGAGCGGCTGGGCCTGTGAGCCATGGCTGCTGAGCCTGCGCGTCTGGAGCCTGTGCTCCACAATGGGAGAGACCACAACAGTGAGAGGCCCGCATACCACACACACACAAAATAATAATAATAATAAAAATAAATTATGTGCTTATAGTCTGGTTGCCTTTTTAGCCTTAAGTATAGCATTCATGGTGACACTGTATTTTCTGACACGACACTCATTTAAATGTGTTTTTACGTTAATTCCCTTTTATAACCAGACTCTTGAGTTATTTAAGAAACAACTGTGATTACAAATGTCCTGAAACTAAGGATTGGCAATGCAATTTAAGGGAAATGAGAGTGACAAACCAGTACTTGCACTATTAGGTATTAATCTTTACTTATGCAACTTTTAAGCTGCTATGTCCATGAGTTTATATTGCTCAGATATAATATCTGTAGTAACTGTGTGCATGTTTTATGTTACTAGGAGAAATAGTCTCATCTGAATGTTTGTCTATTTATTCAGTAACACTTCACTATGGGCCTAATGTGTACTAGTCACAGAATTAGAGATACAGATACAAAATATAAAGTCAGAGTCTCCAGGGCACTTGGTCTATGCATTACAGTTCATGCATAAGCTAATTGTTCCAAGTGACAGTTGCTAATGAAGTATATAACAAGCTTGTGACACAAATATCTAAATAAGAACACAGATAAAATAGGGGAAACAATTATATAATTGCCATCTAGAGCTAGCAGGATTTCATTCAGCAAACATTTTTGATGTTTAAAGTACTGGAAAGGATGACATGGTCTCTGTCTTCAGGGAGTGTGTAATTTAGTGGGAGTGGGGGGAAAATGAAGTATAATGCAAGATGGAACAAAATAAGTTGAAATAAGCTTTATTATAGTGGTACAAAAAGCTGATGTAGAGTGCAGAGGAAGGAATAATTAATGCCAAATGGATGGGAAAATGGGAGAAATGGGTATTCCATACCAGAATCATGACAGAAGTGATGAGGCCTGAAAATACATGGCTTACTATGGCTAGCGCATAAGATATGTGTTAGGATGCAGTCATTGAAAAAGCTAGGAGGTACATTTAAGGCCAGATGGTGACAGACCCTAAATATCATTGATAAGAAGTTTGAATTTCATTCTACAGGCAATGTGATGATGGGTAGGTAAGACAGAGCAGTGAAGGTTTTTGAGCAGTTTCCAAAAATGGTTCTAAGTCCTTTTTGTTCATTTAAAGGAATAGTGCTATATGGGTTAAGTTTCTTGAATGTTCTACAACAATAATTTTATACAACAAATGCTTCTCTGATCTCTGCACTATATCAGTATTCCATACTTTATTATAATATTCATTTTATTTTGCCTTGTATTATACTTAGTTATTTTTTTTAAAGAACAGGAATCTTTTTTTATAGTTTTTTTGTTTGTTTTTAATTTTATTTATTTATTTATTTATTTTTGGCTGTGTTGGGTCTTCGTTTCTGTGTGAGGGCTTCTCTAGTTGCGGCAAGTGGGGGCCACTCTTCATCGCGGTGCGCGGACCTCTCACTATTGCCGCCTCTCTTGTTGCAGAGCACAGGCTCCAGATGCGCAGGCTCAGAAATTGTGGCTCACGGGCCTAGTTGCTCCGTGGCATGTGGGATCTTCCCAAACCAGGGCTTGAACCTGTGTCCCCTGCATTGGCAGGCAGATTCTCAACCACTGCGCCACCAGGGAAGCCCTACTTAGTTATTTTTAAATGCATGTACCTCCTCCATGCTAGATTAAAAGTTCCCCAAAGGGCTTCCCTGGTGGCGCAGTGGTTGAGAGTCTGCCTGCCGATGCAGGGGACACGGTTTCATGCCCCGGTCCGGGAGGATCCCACATGCTGCAGAGTGGCTAGGCCCGTGAGCCATGGCCACTGAGCCTGCGCGTCCGGAGCCTGTGCTCCGCAACGGGAGAGGCCCCAACAGTGAGAGGCCTGCGTACCGAAAAAAAAAAGTTCCCCAAAGGCAGAGAGCATGTTTATATATTCATTTATCATTTATCTATAACATGCATTTAATAAGAGTACCCACCTCTCTGGGTTATTATAAAGATTAAACAAAAGAAAACACATGAGAGGCTACGGATATGCTTGGTAAAAGTTTGAACTCAGGGACCCAACTGCTTGAGTTTGAATCCCAGTTCTGTCACTTACCAGCTGTGAAATCTTGAACAGGTTACTTAATCTTTTTTTAAAACAGTTTTATTGAAATATAACTCATACCATACAATTCGTCCCTTTAACGTTTACAATACAGTTGTTTTTAGTGTATTCATAGATGTGCAACCATCATCACAGTCAATTTTAGAACATTATTATTGCCAAAAAAAGAAACTCCCATACCATTTTGCTATCATCCCAGCATCCCCCTTTCCCTTTCCCTCAGCCCTATCAACCAGTAATCTACTTTCTGAGTCTGTAAATTTCCCTGTTCTGGACATTTCATACGAATGGAATCATATAACATGTGGTCTTTGGTGACTGGCTTCTTTCATTTAGCATAATGTTTCTAAGATCCATTCATATATAAGCACAAGTTAGAACTTCATTCCTTTTTAAGGCAGAATAATATTCCACTGTATGGAAAATCAGATTTTGTTTATCTGTTTGTTAGTTGATGAGCATTTTAGTTTCCATCTTTTGGCTATTGTGAATAATATTGCTATAAACATTTATATATAAGTTTTTATGTGGACATATGCTTTCATTTCTATTTGATATATTATATATCTGGGAGTGGAATTTCTGGGTCACATAGTAACTCTATATTTATCATTTGAGACACTGCCAGTCTATTTTCAGAAGTGACTGTACCATTTTACATGGTGCACTAGAACAGCTAAAGGGTTTTAATTTCTCTACATCCTTGGCAACACTTGTTGTTTTCTGATTTTTTGATTCTAGCCATACTAGCGGGTGTGAAGTTGTATTTTATTGTGGTATTGTTTTGCATTTCCATGATGACTAATGATGTCATTTGTGTATCTTCCTTGGAGAAATGTCTATTCAAGACCTTTCCCCATTTTTTAGTTGGGTTATTTGTCTTTTATTATTAAATCGTAAGTATTTTTATGTATTTGGGATACAAGTTGCTTAGACATATGATTTGCAATTAGTTTCTCCCATATTGTGGGTTATCTTTTTACTTTCTTCTTGGTATCCTTTGAAGAACAAAATTTTTAATTTTGATGAAGTCAAGTTGAGCTGGGTTTTTCTGTTGTTGCTCATGCTTTAGTGTCATAAGTTATATCTTGATGCATTTCAGTGTCCTTATCTGTAAAATTGTAATGATTAGGCTATCTCATAAGGTTGTTAGAATTAAATGAATATAAGTACTTAGAATAATACTTGACTCATTAACTGTTATCTGTCAATATGAATGTTGCTTTTAGTATTATTATATAAAACAAGTAAAACAGTGCCAGGCACATTGTAGGGACTCAGTAATGTTAGCTCTTATTATGTAACAAGAATTTCCTGTATGTTATTAAATAATAAAATATGCATTGAGTGGAAAATAAATATAAATATTTTGGAAGGAAATATTTTTAGGAGAAAAAGATCCATTTTATTTAAAAAAAGATTAAAAGGGCATAATTCTAAATATTTTATCTAAAGTTCTTTATATTAAAAAAATAAGACCAGGACAATGATGAATAGTTCAAAAATTTCCTTTAATATGGTGCCTTTTATTCTGTCTTTAGCTCTGACTTGGGTGGTCGTCAGGGATAATTTGGATTTTATGATAATAGAGGAAATGGCAAGTCAGTTGTGAAATATTATGGCAATAATGACTTTGTACTAAAGATAAATCCTTTATCTTCTCCAAAGTAATATGATGTGTCAATAAATGTAAAGTAAAAAGACATACATATTTGTTTAGCCAACAACCTTTAGGGAAGCTTGCCATGTGTAATAATAAAACAATTTTAATAATTTTCATTTAGACAAAAGAAGTTTGGGAAAATGCATCAAAATTTCTTTCTGTTTTTCTTTAGGCTTAGTCCTAAGCATGTGTGCTATATAGATGAACATTCATTCAAATGAAAATATAATTGTGTCAATGTAAAAAAAATTGTTCACAACCAGGAGAAATGTACATGTAAATTATATACACAGGAAAGAAAGATGGAACTGGAAGATCCATAGCTAAAGAGGAAATTGGGATTCTTATTAAAGAGAGACCAATTATTAACTCATTGGTTGTTCACATTTATTTTTCTTTTGTCCACTACAATTCTTACTTGCCCATCACAGGTCTCCTTGTTTATTATAGCATTAATTGCTATCAGTGACAGACAGTGTTTCTGAATATTACAACTATGTGAAAATTGCACACTTGCTTTCTCAATCTGGGCTTTTCTCAAAATCAGAGTAAACAGAATGGTCTTAAGGAGACTTCCTGAGCTAAGGAGTGATTAGTTTTCTCTCTTTAGTAATAATTTAATACTAGGGCTTTGGTATCAGGTAAAGCTGAATCTGTATGAAGAGAGATTGGGATCTGTTTTTTGTAAGTTTTGATATAGCTGACTAGACAGGGAAATGGCTGAGGCTGTCCCTACTCCTGTGGGAATCTAATATGAAAGCATCTGATCAAGGCTCTGTTGAGAAAAGGACTCTCTGCTCTTGTCTATCTCACTAGGGACCTTTGAAGAGGTTATTCATTCTGACTCTGTTCTTCAAACCAGAGGATCAGAGCAGGAGACAAGGTTTTTCACCTTAGTTGATAGAATGTTTGGTAGCTTTTTATTTGCTTTAATTTTTCTTTATAATGACAAAGGACTTTGCTTAGTTCTTAGCGTCCCTCCTTAACATAGTGGAATTAATGTTATCACATTGGAATTAATGTTACGATTTCCAAGTAACATGCTTTTCCCCCTCTTTACGGAATGCCATCTTGTTATTATCTGTGTGGTAAATTTCCCCTACTGCTCTTAGAGTCTATGGAGTTTTTCTCTCTTCTAGGAAAATTTCCCTGACTCCTCTCTGCTCCCTCTTCTGTGTTCCCAGCTGCCCTGTATATTTCTCCATTAAAGTAATTATCATATTATATTAAGTTTACATTTACCACTCCTTTCATAATTTAAACAGTAAGCTCATTGAAGGCAAGACTCACCTTTTCAAACCATGTATCACTAAATTCTGTCCTCTTATAATAAGTAGTCAATTCATATGTATTCAGTAGTTCAAACACTTTAAATACCAAAATTGCTTCAGTTAAAAAATGTTTCTGCTAGGTTTGGCAGATTAAAGATAGCTGCAAAGTATTTGACATTCCTCTCTCTAAATGTGGGCTGGTTTATGATTGTTTTGACTAACAGAATATGATGGCCTAACCATTAAAAGAGCTTCCACAATGGTCTCTCAGAACCCTAAACTGTCATGTAAGGAATCTAACAATATGGCTGGAAAGACCAATGGGAGAGCTCTAGAAACAACAAAGAAAGGGAGAAGGGCCTACCTATGGCCAGCCTTCTAGCCAATTCTGCCAAGGTTTCAGGCATGTGAGTGAAACTGTCTGGTACCCTCCAGATCAGTCTAGCTGCTTGTTGAATATTACAGAGTGATTCCAGTCAACAGTATGTGAAGCAGAATTGTCAAGCCAAGCCCTGACTGTATTCCTGACTCCCAAAATCATGTGGGAAAGCAAAATGGTTGTAATTTTTAACTACCAAGCTTTGGGATAATGTTTTTCTTTTTGAATTTTATTTATTTATTTATTTTTCTACAGCAGGTTCTTATTACTTACCTATTTTATATATAATAGTGTATATATGTCAATCCCAATCACCCAATTCATCCCCGCCCCCTTTACCCTTAGATGTCCAGATGTTTGTTCTCTACATCTGTGTCTCAATTTCTGCCTTGCACACCGGTTCATCTGTACCATTTTTCTAGATTCCACATGTATTTGTTTTTCTCTTTCTGACTTACTTCACTCTGTATGACAGTCTCTAGGTCCACCCACGTCTCTACAAACGACCCAGTTTTGTTCCTCTTTATGGTTGAGTAATATTCCATTGTATATATGTACCACATTTTCTTTATCCATTCATCTGTTGATGGGAATTTAGGTTGCTTCCATGGCCTGGCTATTGTAAATAGTGCTGCAGTGAACATTGGGGTGCAGGTGTCTTTTTGCATTATGGTTTTCTCTGGGTATATGCCTAGTAGTGGGATTGCTGGGTCATATGGTAGTTCTATTTTTAGTTTTTAAGGAACCTCCATACTGTTCTGCATAGTGGCTGTATCAATTTACATTCCCACTAACAGTGCAAGAGCGGTCCCTTTTCTCCACACCCTTTCCAGCATTTATTGTTTGTAGATTTTCTGATGATGCCCATTCTAACTGGTGTGAAGTGATACCTCATTGTAGTTTTGATTTGCATTTCTCTAATAATTAGTGATGTTGAGCAGCTTTTCATGTGCTCTTGCCCATCTGTATGTCTTCTTTGGAGAAATGTCTATTTAGGTCTTCTGCCCATTTTTTGATTGGGTTGTTTGTTTTTTAATATTGAGCTGCATGAGATGTTATATATTTTGTCCATTGATTCATTTGCAAATATTTTCTCCCATTCTGAGTGTTGTCTTTTGGTCTTGTTTATGGTCCCTCTGCTGTGCAAAAGCTTTTAAATTTCATTAGGTCCCATTTGTTTATTTTTATTTCCATTACTCTAGGAGGTGGGTCAAAAAAGATCTTGCTGTGATACATGTCGAAGAGTGTTCATCCTATATTTTCCTCTAAGAGTTTTATAGTGACTGGTCTTACATTTAGGTCTTTAAACCATTTTGAGTTTATTTTTGTGTACGGTGTTAAAGAGTGTTCTAATTTCATTCTATTACATGTAGCTGTCCGGTTTTCCCAGCACCACTTATTGAAGAGCCTGTCTTTTCTCTATTGTATAACCTTACCTCCATTGTCATAGATTAGTTGACCATAGGGGCATGGGTTTATCTCTGGGCTTTCTATCCTGTTCCATTGATCTATATTTCTGGTTTTGTGCCAGTACCATACTGTCTTGATTACTGTAGCTTTGTAGGACAGTCTGAAGTCAGGGAGTATGATTACTTCAGCTCCATTTTTTTCCCCTCAAGATTGCTTTGCTATTCGGGGTGTTTTGTGTCTCCATACAAATTTTAAGATGATTTGTTCCAGTTCCGTAAAAAATGCCGTTGGTAATTTGATAGGGATTGCATTGAATCTGTAGATTGCTTTGGGTAGTATAGTCATTTTCACAATATTGATTCTTCCAATCCAAGAACTTGGTATATCTCTCCATCTGTTGGTATAATCTTGCATTTCTTTCATCAGTGTCTTTTAGTTTTCCTTTTTTTTGTTGAAAACATCTTTATTGGAATATAATTGCTTTACAATGTTGTGTTAGTTTCTGCTGTATAACAAAGTGAATCAGCTATACATATTCATATATCCCCATATCTCCACCCTCTTGTGTCTGCCTCCCACCCCTCCAGTTGGACACAAAGCTCCGAGATGAACTCCCTGTGCTATGTGGCTGCTTCCCACTAGCTATTTTATATTTGGTAGTGTATATATGTCCATGCCACTCTCTCACTTCATCCAAGCTTGCCCTTCCCCCTCCCCACGTCCTTAAGTCCATTCTCTACATCGCGTCTTTATTCCTGTCCTGCCCCTAGGTTCGTCAGAACCATTAAAAAAAAAAATTAAGATTCCATATATATGTGTTAGCATACGGTATTTGTTTTTCTCTTTCTGACTTACTTCACTCAGTATGACAGACTCCAGGTCCATCCATGTCTGTACAAATAAGTCAATTTTGTTTCTTTTTATGGCTGAGTAATATTCCATTGTATATATGTGCCACATCTTCTTTATCCATTCATCTGTGGATGGACACTTATGTTGCTTCCATGTCCTGGCTATTGTAAATAGAGCTGCAATGAACATTGTGGCACATGACTCTTTCTGAATGATGCTTTTCTCAGTGTACATGCCCAGTAATGGGATTACTGGATCATATGGTAGTTTTGTTTTTAGTTTTTTAAGGAACCTCCATATTGTTCTCCATAGTGGCTATATCAATTTACATTCCCACCAACAGTGCAAGAGGATTTCATTTTCTCCACACCCTCTCCAGCATTTATTGTTTGTAGACTTTTGGATGATGGCCATTCTGACCGGTGTGAGATGATATCTCATTGTAGTTCTGATTTGCATTTCTGTAATGATTAATGATGTTGAGCATTCTTTCATGTGTTTGTTGGCAGTCTGTATGTCTTCTTTGGAGAAATGTCTGTTTATGTCTTCTTCCCATTTTTGGATTGGGTTGTTTGTTTTTTTGATATTGAGCTGCTTGTATATTTTGGAGATTAATCCTTTGTCAGTTGCTTCAGTTGCAAATATTTTCTTCTATTCTGAGGATTGTCTTTTCATCTTGTTTATGGTTTCCCTTGAGCAAAGAATTTGAATAAACAAAGAGGATTCTTGCCTCTATGTTCATCAGTAATATTGGTCTGTAGTTTTCTTCTTTTTGTGACATCTTTGTCTGGTTTTTGTATCAGGGTGATGGTGGCCTTCTAGAATGAGTTTGAGAGTGTTCCTCCCTCTGATGTATTTTGGAAGAGATTCAGAAGGAAAGGTATAGCTCTTCTCTAAATGTTTGATAGAATTCACCTGTGAAGCCATCTGGTCCTGGGCTTTTGTTTGTTGGAAGATTTTTAATCACAGTTTCAATGTCAGTGGTTGTGATTGGTCTGTTCATATTTTCTGTTTCTTCCTGGTTCAGTCTCAGAAGGTTGTACTTTTCTACGAAATTGTCCATTTCTTCGAGGTTGTCCATTTTATTGGCATGGAGTTGCTTGTAGTAATCTTTCATGATCCTTTGTATTTCTTCAGTATCAGTTGTTATTTCTCCTTTTTCACTACTAATTTTCTTGATTTGAGTCTTCTCCCTTTTTTTCTTGATGAGTCTGGCTAATGGTTTATCAATTTTGTTTATCTTCTCAAGGAACCAGGTTTTAGTTTCATTGATCTTTGCTGTTGCTCATTTCTTTTTCATTTATTTCTGATCTGATTTTAATGACTTCTTTCCTTCTGCTAACTTTGTGTTTTTTTCTTCTTCTTTCTCTAATTGCTTTAGGTGTAAGGTTAGGTTGTTTTTTTGAGGTTTTTCTTGTTTTTTGAGGTAGGATTGTATTGCTGTAAAATTCCCTCTGGGAACTGCCTTTGCTGCATCCCATAGGTTTTGTATCATCGTGTTTTCATTGTCATTTGTCTCTAGGTATTTTTTGATTTCTTCTTTGATTTCTTCAGTGGTCTCTTTGTTATTTAGTAACATATCATTTAGCCTTCTTGTGTTTGTGTTTTCTACGTTTATTTCCCTGTAATTGATTTCTAATCTCATAGCATTGTGGTCGGAAAAGATACTTGTTATGATTTCAATTTTCTTAAATTTACCGAGGCTTGTTTTGTGACCCAAGATGTGATCTGTCCTGGTCAATGTTACTTGTGCACTTGAGAAGAAAGTGTAATCTGCTGTTTTTGGATGGAATGTCCTATAAATATCAATTAAATCTATCTGGTCTATTGTCTCATTTAAAGCTTGTCTTTCCTTATTAATTCTCTGTCTGGATGGTCTGTCCATTGGCGTAAGTGAGGTGTTAAAGTCCCCCACTATTATTCTGTTACTTTCGATTTCGTCTTTTATGGCTGTTAGCATTTGCCTTATGTATTGAGGTACTCCTATGTTGGTTGCATATATATTTTTAATTGTTATATCTTCTTCTTGGATTGATCCCTTGATCATTGTGTATTGTCCTTCTTTGTCTCTTGTAACATTCTTTATTTTAAAGTCTATTTTATCTGATACGAGTATTGCTATTCCAGCTTTCTTTTGATTTCCGTTTGCATGGAATATCTTTTTCCATCCCCTCACTTTCAGTCTGCATGTTTCCCTCGGTCTGAAGTGGGTCTCTTGTAGACAGTATATATATGGGTCTTGTTTTTGTATCCATTCAGCCAATCTGTGTCTTTTGGTGGGAGCATTTAGACCATTTACATTTAAGGTAATTATTGATATGTATGTTCCTATGACCATTTTCTTAATTGTTTTGGGTTTGTTTTTGTAGGTCCTTTTCTTTTCTTGTTTATCCCACTTAGAGAAGTTCCTTTAGCATTTGTTATAGAGCTGGTTTGGTGGTGCTGAGTTCTCCTAGCTTTTGCTTGTCTGTAAAGTTTTTAATTTCTCCATCGAATCGGTACGAGATCCTTGCTGGGTAGAGTAATCTTGGTTGTAGTTCTTCTCTTTCATCTCTTTGAATATATCATGCCACTCCCTTCTGGCTTATAGAGTTTCTGTTGAGAAATCAGCTTTTAACCTTCTGGGTGTTCCCTTGTATGTTATTTGTCATTTTTCCCTTGTTACTTTTAATAATTTTTATTTGTCTTTAATTTTTGTCAATTTTATTACTATGTATCTCGGCATGTTTTTCCTTGAGTTTATCCTGCCTGGGACTCTCTGCACTTCCTGCACTTGGGTGGCTATTTCCTTTTCCATGTTAGGGAAGTTTTCAGCTATAATCTTTTCAAATATTTTCTCGGGTTCTTTCTCTCTCTCTTCTCCTTCTGGGACCCCTATAATGCAAATATTCGTATGTGTAATGTTGTCCCAGAGGTCTCTTAGGCTGTCTTCATTACTTTTCATTCTTTTTTTCTTTATTCTGTTCCATGGCCTTGAATTCCACCATTCTGTCTTCTAGGTCACTTATCCGTTCTTCTGCCTCAGTAATTCTGCTATTGATTCCTCCTAGTGTATTTTTCATTTCAATTATTGTATTGTTCATCTCTGTTTGTCCTTTAGTTCTTCTAGGTGTTTGTTCTTTAATTTTTCTAGGTCTTTGTTAAACATTTCTTGCATCTTCTCGATCTTTGCCTCCATTCTGTTTCTGGGGTCATGAATCATCTTCACTATCATTATTCTGAATTGTTTTACTGGAATATTGTGTATCTCCAGTTCATTTAGTTGTTTTTCTGGGGTTTTATCTTGTTCCTTTGTCTGGTACATAGGCCTCTGCCTTTTCATCTTGTCTATGTTTCTGTGAATGTGGTTTTCGTTCCACAGGCTGCAGGATTGTAGTTCCTTCTTACTTTTGCTATCTGCCCTCTGGTGGATGAGGCTATCTAAGAGGCTTGTGCAAGCTTCCTGATGGGAGGAACTGGTGGTGGGTTGAGCTGGGTGTTGCCCTGGTGGGCAGAACTCAGTAAAACTTTAATCTGCCTGTGTGCTGATAGGTGGGGCTGAGTCCCCTCCCTGTTGTTTTGCCTGAGGCAACCTATCACTGGAGCCTAGAGGCTCTTTGGTGAGGCTGATGGCAGACTCCAGAAGGGCTCAGCTAGGGAGTACTTCCCAGAACTTCTGCTGCCAGTATCCACCCCACGGTGAGCCACAGCTGCTCCCTGACTCTGCAGGAAACCCTCCAACATTAGCAGGTATGTCTGGTTCAGTCTCATGTGGGGTTACGGCTCCTTCCCCCTTGGTCCTGATGTGCACACTACTTTGTGTGTGCCCTCTAAGAGTGGATTCTCTGTTTCCCCCAGTCCTGTCAAAGCCCTGCAATCAAATCCTGCTAGCCTTCAAATTCTGATTCTCTGGGAATTCCTCCTCCCATTGCCGGACCCCCCAGGCTGGGAAGCCTCACGTGGGACTCAGAACCTTCACTCCAGTGGGTGGACTTCCGTGGTATAATTGTTCTCTAGTTAGTGAGTCACCCAGCTAGTGCTTATGGGATTTGATTTTATTGTGATTGTGCCCCTCCTACCATTTCATTGTGGTTTCTCCTTTATCTTTGGGTGTGGGGTGTCTTTTTTCGTCAGTTCTAGTGTCTTCCTTTTGATGATGGTTCAGCAGTTAGTTATGATTCCGGTGCTCTCGCAAGAGGGAATGAGTGCATGTCCTTCTTCTTCGCCATCTTGAACCAATCTCCCCTGGCATAGTTTTTGTTAATAGATAACTAAAAGACCAAGTTTCTTCAACCATATACTTCTTTTTCAACATTTTTTTTTGAAAAATTTCAAACATACAGAAAAGTAGAAAGACTCATACAGTGAACACCCATATATCACCATCTAAATTTTCCAATGAAATTTTTGACATATTTGCTTTATCATGTTTATCTCTCTTACCATGGTTCTATTGATGCATCAAAATACCTTATCTTTTGATACATTTCAAAATAAGTTGTCGTCAGTATACTTCATCCCTAAACATTTTAGTGTGGATACTGTTAACTAGAGTTCAATATGTGGTTATATATATTTTTTTCTTTTGAGAGAAAATTGATATACAGTGAAACACAGAGATCTTAAGTGAAATTTGCTGAGTTTTAACCAGTTCGTGCACATGTATAACCCCAAGCCTTCATGAAGATATAGGATGTTAACATTGCTGCAGAAAATTCCTTTATGTCCCTTCTAAGTCATGTAGCTAGCACCCCAAGAAGGCATTTGCTTAATTTTTTTCTACTATAAATTTAGTCTGTTCTAGAACTTAATATAAAAGTTACTATAGATTTTCTACTCTTTTGTGTAAGACTTATTTCATTCGGATTAATGGTTTTGAGATTCATCCATGTTGTGTTTAGTAGAGGTTTATTTCCTTTATTATTAAGTAGAATTCCATTGTATGAATGCATCCCATTTTGTCTATCCATTTTTCTGGTCGTGGATCCAAATTGATTCCAGATTTTATTTATTGTGAATAAAACTGTTCTGAACATTCTCATATAAGTCTTTTTGTGAACATAAACTTTCATTTCTCTTCGGTAAATACTAAGGAGTAGGATTGCTGGGTGATAGTGTAAGTGTATGTTTAATTTTATAAGAAACTGCCTGATGCTTTTTCAAAGTAGTTATATCATTTACATTCCTAATAACAATGTATGAGAGTTCTAGTTACACTACATCCTTGCCAGCATTTGATGTTGTAGTCTTTTAATTGTAACTGGAGGGTGTCTAATGGTATATCATTGTGGTTTTAATTTGCATCTGCCTGGTGATTAATGATGTTGAGCATTTTTTCATGTGCTTATGGGCTGTTTGTATATCTTCTTGGTCAAATGTCAGTTCAAGTCTTTTGTCCCTTAAAAATGCTTTTGTCTTTTTATTATTGAGTTAGAAGAGTTCTTTATATATTCTGGATGACTATTTTATCAGACTATGATTTTCAAATGTTTTCTTCCAGCCTGTGTTTTGGCCACTCATTTCTTTAATTGTGTCTATCAACGAGCAGCAGTTTTATTTTTAATCAAGTCAAATTCATTACAGTTTTCCTTCATGGTTGCTGCTTTTTGTGTCACGTCTAAGAAACCCTTGCCAACCCTCAAGTAAAAAAAAATTTCTTCTGTTTTCTACTAGAAATTTTATAGTTTTAGTTTTTAGTTTGGGACTATGGCACATGTTAATTTAGTTTTTGTGTGTGATGTGAGGTAGGTTGTTCTAGTGACATTTATTGGATTGCTTTGGTACATTTACCAAAAATCAATAGACCATATAATGTGGGTATATTTCTAGGCCCTCTGTTCTGTTCCTTTGGTACATTTGTCTATCCTTATTCCAGGACTATATTCTCTTGATTTTTATAGTTTTATAGTAAGTGTTGAAATCAAGTAGAATAGTTCTCCAACTTTTTTTTCTTCCAGTTTAATGAGATGTAATTGACATACAGATAATTCCTTCAACTTTATTCTTCCTTTGCAAGATTATTTTAGATATTCTGGGTCTTTCGACTCCACATAAATTTTAGAATCAATTTATCAAAGTCTAAAGAAGGCCTGGGAATGGATGGAGATATATGTGTGTGTGTATGTGTATATGTGTGTGTGTGTGTGTGTGTAGAGAGAGAGAGGAGCAAGGAATATTATATATAATGTATAGTACTGTGTATATCTTATAAGATATATATGACACATGTATACCTTGTAAGCCTTAGGTATATAGATATAAACTATTACATATCTATTTTTTAGCAAAATGACATGATATATCTTGGTATGGATTTCCTTGTATTAACTTGACAGGGTTTGCTGAGTTTTGTTAGTCTCTAAA